>NC_038044.1:29133931-29433931 GCF_002211085.1 Panicum hallii | reverse complement strand
GGTCTTCCTAACACATCACAGAAACATGATTCCATCTGGGTAATCATTGATAGACTCACCAAAACTGTTCACTTTCTTCCTGTGCATACAACTTATACTGCTAAGAAATATGCTAAAGTATATCTTGATCAGATTATTCGTTTGCATGGTGTCCCTAAGACAATTATTTCTGATCGAGGGGCACAATTCATTGCACGCTTCTGGGAGCAATTGCAATCTTCTCTCGGAACCAAGCTGATTCGAAGCTCTGCATACCAAACTGATGGGCAGACTGAGCGAGCTAATCAAATCCTTGAAGACATGCTCCGAGCTTGTATCCTTCACTATGGTACGAACTGGGACAAATATCTAGCCTTGGCCGAATTTTCTTATAACAACAGCTATCAATCCAGGCTTCAAATGGCTCCCTTTGAGGTGTTGTACGGTCGAAGATGTCGAACTCCTTTGAGTTGGTCTGAGACCGGTGAACGCCAAATCTTCGGACCAGACTTAGTTACCGAAGCCGAAGATAAGGTCAAGCTTATCCAAGCCAATCTTAAGGCTGCCTAGTCTAGACAGAAAAGTTATGCAGACCAAAGGAGAAAACCATTACAATTCCAAATAGGAGATTATTGTTATCTTCGAGTATCTCCTACTAAGGGTGTTCAACGTTTCGGTATAAAAGGAAAATTAGCACCTCGATATATTGGACCTTTCAAAATCACCAAAGCCTGTGGCCCAGTAGCTTACAGACTTCATCTTCCTACTCAGTTGGCTGCCATTCATGATGTTTTTCATATATCTCAACTCAAGAAATGCATCAAAGTGCCTACTGAGGTCAGTGAACGACAAGCCATCGAGATCGAGCCTAATCTATCTTATATCGAACAACCCCTTCAAATTCTAGATACCAAGGAGAGAAGCACTAGAAGAAAGAAGATTAAAATGTATAAGATCTTGTGGGACCACCACACTGCAGAAGAAGCCACCTGGGAAACTGAAGACTATCTTCAGAAAAATTTCCCCGATTTTCTTAAAACTCCTTAGGTATTCATCTTCCAAATTGTATCATTCCTGTAATCTCAGGACGAGATTCCTTTTTAGGGGGAAGGTTGTGACACCCTAGGTGTCAAAATTTTAAAACGCTAGGAAGGAATGTGTAATGTGTGTATTGGATTGAGTGAAATTGGATGAATGTGTGATAATAAGGACTTGTGTGTAATTATTTCAAAAATATGAGTCTTTTTGTGTAAATGTTTGAATTACAAAGGTAACTCTTAAATTTCACTAGGGGTCAAAGTGTAAAAGTGTTAGTCATCATTACATTACCTAAACTTGCAATTCAGTCCAAAAGTATATGGAATTTACCTAACTAAGGACAAAAACTTTGGAAAGTTTGAATTGTGTCCAAAGTTTTTAAATAAAGCTCTATCCTTTGAGTTCTTGAATTTCAAACCTAAATAAAAGTGACAGGGTTTGAAAAGTTGTACAACTTTTATTTTGACCATTTTCTTATTTCAGCCTTAGAACAGTGGGAAATTTTAGTTTATAGTAAGGTCCCTGGAGTTTTAAAGTTCACAATTTAGCCCGTGGTGCACACCCCCCCTTCTTCTTCCTCCTCTGTTCCTCCTCTGCCACGCTGCAGCGCCGCCGCAGGCTGTCGTGCCGCGCCGCCCGAGGCCCCCACATGCCTCCCCTGACCCCCACGCGTCGCCCCTGAGCCCGCCCACCGCCTCACCTCCCTCCTGCTGGCCTTCCCCGAGCGCGCCACGCCGCCGCCCGAGCCGCCAGCAGCGACTTGCCGTCGCCGCCGCAGCTCACCGTTGCTGCAGCCCTGCCGGCGCCATTTTCTACTCGGGTAGCTCCCATGCGTCGCCTCCAGGCCGGCCGCCGCTCTAGCTCCTTCCCTCTGGCCTTCTTCCACGCACTCCACGTCGCCCTGCCTCTGCCGAGCCCTGTCCAGCCGTCGCCACGCCGCCGTCGGCCGCCAGCAGCTGCTACTACTTCCCATGCCCTCTCCTGGTCTTAAAGCGTGGTCCAGGACGCTCTTCTATTCCTTTTACCCCTTACGCACCTGCTGTTGCCTTCTTCCTCCCTCTGTTCGACTACTTTCACCGGACCTCCACCGCAGCCTCTGTCCGCCCCTTCTCAAGCCACACCATCACCTCCAGTAGCTTCGCCATGCTCCCGCGAAGCTCGCCCACCCTTCAATCGACTTCTTTGAGCTTCAATTTGGCCTCCCCGATGCTCGCCGGTGTTCATCTTCTCTGCCGTCGTCACGGTCACCGTCAGTCACCCCCTTCCCGTAGCTGTTAGCCTCAATTGAGTGCAGCAGTGTATCACCCGTGGCTCACCGATGCTCGTGTGCAGGACCATCGCCGACGTTGATCACTGGAGCATTGCTGTCGCCGTTGACCTCTCCGCTGCCACCTCGGTCTACCATGGGAATCTACTTCCTCGATTACCTCCACCCTCGCCAAGGTGACCAATTGAACCGCCTTTTTGCCCTGGAGCTTTTCCCCTACCTCTGGACCACCCCGGGTGAACCCCCTCACCGGAACACCGCCGCCATAGTTAAGCTCCACCGCCGCCGCTTCGGTTCACCGCCATTCCACCCCCTCCGGTTGACCCGACCATCAGATCACCCCCAGCGAGGACCACACTAGCCCCCTGATCCTCCCTAGCCGGTCCCCCCTCGCCGCCGGCGAGCACCGTCGCCGGAATTTGGCCGGCAAATTCCAACTCCTCTATCCCGATGAACCAAGGACCCAATTGCATTGATTTAAATCTTCCTGATTGCCTGGCTGAAAGATTCCAGTCCCTCCCTCAGTTCCAAATCAATGATCTTTAGAAATTTGTAGAAATTCGTAGGAAACTGAGAAAAATGTCAAACCAGTTTTGTTTGAATCCTTGAAGTAAGTTCTACAACTTTTGCTACTAAAGTTTAATGTGAAACCAAATGCATTTTGAGCTATTTTAAAGTTTAGCAAAAGGGTATCTTATGTGTAACTTTTGCATGCTAGTACGTTTCGAACCGCGGACAAGAGTACAGTCATGTAGTCGCGCTACAGGCGTACGTCCTGCACATTGGATGTGCATATAGTCCTACAGTCGCTTGTGGTGGCACTGATCCACGAGTTGGAATGAAAGGTAAATGGTTGCTTTGGAATAATCATTGGATATTCCAAGCGTGTGAGTTAGGTTTACCCTTGCAAGGTTGTGAAATTAGATTCAGAATCGTCCGTTTCTCGTGGAGATTGAGACTGCTTGATCCCTTTGCCGCATAGAGTAACAAGAGCAACCTTATGATTATCAAAGATGATGTTTGTTTACAAGATTCTATCATGCTTGAATAGTTATTGTTGCTTACCTAGAATGAATAACCAAATAGAACCTGAAAGCTAAAAGTTAAAATTAAGGATCTACTCTTTGTTGCTTTTCAGCTGAAAATTATACCCAGAACCATTACAAGCCTTCATAGTCTAGTTACATGGCTAAGTATACCATGAAACGGGTAAGCCTTGCTGAGTATTAGAATACTCAGCCTTGCAATGTGACTTTTGTTCGGGTAATCTCCCTAAGGACTCTGCTCTGCCTGTGCCATGGCCTTATGCTCTTCCCGATGGTTGGACCGTGGAGTGGGATCCGTCCCCGGCCAACACAGGTCCCTCCGAGTGATGTTGAGCTTAGGCTTAGTTCAACATCCGTTGCGGGATGTCCAGTAGTGTTGCGTTAAACTTTCTGCTGCAGACATTTAAAACTTTGAACAGTTTTGTATAAATTCATACTAGTCAGGTTTGCTACTACTATGTTTGAATACTAATGTAATGTTATGCCTGTGATGTAAAAATGATTGGTGTTTGTATCTCTAGACTCGCCTTCGTGTGAGGTACCTTGTTTTGATCCTATGATAGGTGGTTTTATCGGGACTTTACCCGACAGACCACGGGGTTACACCGTTTGAAGTGTGGTTGAGCCTTTAATGCCTTCCGAGAAAGGATCAGCGCACTTGAGCCGGTGTAATTCAGGTTGGTTCTGCCACAGTATGAAAATAGGGTTTATGTCCGAGGCTTGCCTTCGCTGGTGGGGCTGGGGTTAGAGATGTCAACACTAAAACCTTCCGAACCAGGGTTCGGGGCTTTAGTTAAATCTCTGGTGACGTTCTCGAGGTCTTCAGAAATTCCTTCTTCTGGTTCCGGAATTAGCTGATAATCCCCGTCAGCGAGAGTCGTGGAGTCTACATGATATGCAAACATTATAATTTAGGAAATGTATACACTTCCATTTCATTTCATGATAAAGTTGCAATCCAATAAACAAACATTCCATTTAGCAAACCTATCATCTACTCTCCTACTGGGCAATCATTTATCGAGTACAAACTAAACTATCTAATTGCACGACATGACATGTTTAGTTACTCTAAGCAACCAAACTAATTACATTAGTTAGCATGGGGGTGATCCTAATTTACCAAACTAATTCCATTAAACACCATTAGTGGATTTTAGGAACTAGATTAATTATTCTTTAAAGAAATGGGGTCATTATTATTAAAAACTTGTGTTTTTGATCAAATAATCAAACCCTAAGTCAAGAGTGATTAATAATACTACAAAAATTAGTATAAACAGACCTAATTGAAATAATATTATCCTAAAATTTTCAAAATATTTTATGTAGTAAATAAATTAGAAGAAATATTTCAATTAATTAGCACCTAGAACATGTTTTATTTCTATAGAGCAAACCATTGTAGTACTGGAGCTATAAATATAATTGAGTATTGATGAAGCATGGTGGAAAGGACATGTTAAAAAACTCAGAAACATTATGGACATGTTAAAAAACTCAGAAACATTATTCAAAAATATTTTCATAATTTTTCATGAACAGGATCTAGCACAAATTAATTAACCTTAAGATTCTTGATAGACCCCTGGCTTTTCACAGAAAAGACACTAACAAGATTGAAATCAAAGCAATCAGATCCTTAGCTGGATTAAAACAGGGGACAAGGAGGGGAACGGTGGCGTTCCGGCGAGGCGGCTCACCGGCGGTGGATCGGAGGTGGGGGAGGAGCTTCAGGGGGTCGAGGCGGTTCACAAGAGCTGCTTGGCGGGGGCTAGGATGGCCGGAAAGGCTGGTCCCGACGGCAATCCGGGACGGCGGCGAGATGGAGCTCGACGGCGAGGTGGATTCGGTGCTCAAGGGTGGCGATGGAGGGGCAGGCGAGCTTCACGGAAATAAGGCGAAGCTACTAGAGGGGTTGGTGTGGATCGGGAAAAGGCGGGGCGAACTATCCACGACGGCGCGGAGCAACGGCAATGGAGTTCAACGGCGGCGGCGTTCTGGTGGCCGGAGTGCAGGAAGGCGGCGAAGAAGTGGCTAGGAAGCTTCTTCGAGTAGATGTAGTGCTGGTGGTGAGCCTGTTGAGGTCCAAGAGGGGGCGGAGTGGCGGGACGACGGTGAAGTCGATCGGCGACGGTGGACAGAACGGCCGGCATGGCGTTCTAGTGGCGCGAGCATGAGGGAATGGAGAAGAACTTGCTATGAAGCTTCAATGGGGTGTAGTGGTGCCGGTGGAGCACGGGATTGTGGGTGTGGGGTGGTGGAGGCGGCTGACGACGGCGAGCAGAGAGCGTGGCGGTGGTCTGGCGGGGTGCTGAGCTGAGGGGAAGCCGAAGAAGCAAAATGCGGGCGCATGAGCGGATAAAAGAAGTTGAGAAGGACTCCTGGACGTGCGGTGGAACCAAGAAGAGCCACGGGCGAGCCGGAGCAGCAGCTATCAGTCGGCGGCGCGACGTGGCGGCTTCGGGCGACGGCGGAGCGGCGTGGCATGCGCGGGAGAAGATAGTGGGGAGGCGCTGAGGCGGTGCCACAGCTTCCTAGCAATGCGGCAACAGCGGCTAGCGGCGCGACATGGCGGCTTCGGGCCTCGGGCGGCACGGCAACAGTGGCCAGCGGCAGCGCTGCTGCGCGGCAGAGAGAACAGAGGAAGGAGAAAGGGGGTGGGGGAGATCCTAGGGTCCTATGTGCAATTACAGGAACTACAGGGACTTCACTGTAAAACAAAACTTCCCACTATTGTAAAGCTCAAATGAGAAAATGGTCGAAATAAAAGTTGTAGAACTTTTTAAAACTACAACTTTGCTTTAAGGTTCAAGTTCAAAAACTCAAAGAATAAGGTTTTATTTTTGAACTCTTGGACTAAATTTAAAATTATCAAATTTTTGTCCTATTTAAGGCAAATTTCATTAGGTTTTGGACATAAATGCAAGTTTTTATGCAAGATAATGATGACTAACATTCTTACACTTTGACCCCTAGTAGAAGTGATAGTTACATTTATAATTCAAAACCTTTGCACAAAAGGACTTCTATTTTTGAGAAATTACACATAAAACCTTATTTTCACACACTTCACTCAATTTCACATAATTCAACACGTCCATTACAACTTCTCCCTCTGTTTGCTACATTCAAACACCTAGGGTGTCACAATAAACATATGCATCTACAACCATCCTTCTAAACATTTTGCTAGAGAGGGCCTTAAGGTGGTAGTAGCCCTTGAATGCATTCGTGGTGCAAAGCGTGGCTAACTCTGGAGGGGTGCTATATGGGCATGGTCGTGGTGATTCAAGGATAAGGCTCCCATGCTCATCTACAAATACCTTTTCTTCGGTCTCCAGAGTTAGTGCCTCACTAGATTCCATGACCCATCGGTTCTCCATCTCAAGAGGTTCATCATGGAAGATCATGGTCGTATCCCGATCATGATCGAGAACATCTTAATATAGGCTAGTGGGAAAAGGCTTAAACTCAATCGAGGATGATGAGAATAAAGGCTCGGATTTGGCTTTTGAGGGACTCTCATGGCTCGACTTGGATTTCTTTCTGCACGGTTCGTTATGATTGGTATAGGAGGAAGAGTTTTCTAAGAGGCTAGTTAGGAATTTCCTTCCTTCCATCGGATTTTTATGAGCAAATGACCCTCCGGTGGCGATGTTGAGATCTAGGGCAGCGTCCATGTCTAAACACGAGCAAAAGATGTATAATGATACATCATCAGGAATAGACATGTCTGGAAGAGATGCCAAAAGGAGTAAGAACCTAGCCTATGTTGTACCTATGGACTCCTTCTCTATTTGTTCAAAGTCGAGAATTTCAAATGGAAGAGAGTCTATGCGATTTAGAAGAGAGAACGAGTAACAAAAATCAACTCGAAGCTCTTCCCATCACTGTTCACACTCTCTACATTGTGGGTGTACCATTACTCCGCCCTCTGTGTGAGAGAAAATGGAAACAACTTCCACCACAAGGTTTCTTGTGTCATGCCTGGAATAACTAGGCACGAACACAGTTCCCCAAATTCTTGCTGATGGTTGTGGGGTGGGGATCTTCATTGATAACTCCGAAGAAGGGTCTATTCCGAACCATGGCTATAAAGCCAAGGGGAAGTTCAAAGCTAGATGAAGAAGAGGATGGTGGCTCTCAGAACTTGCCCTTGGGAGCAGAAAGTTTACGGGTAGAGATGTGCTCCATGGTAACAAAAAGAATAAAAGAAAGAGAAAGATAAAAAGAAGCATACACGGGTAAACTAGGTTCCAAGAAAACTACAACATCTGTTCCCCGGCAACGGCGCTAGAAATGCTTCTTGGTATTTCTTAACATTCACGAATAAGATCCGCAATCGCACAGAGATATTGTTATAGCACTTCACCTAGAGAGTATTCAGGGTATCATATAATTCTCAGGAAATGGAGGTGTAACAGTCTCTAGCTAGTTTACCCAGGAAAAGGAAGAGATAGCATGGTCCTGGGTAGTGTGGTTGACTAAGGATACAGATATTTAGGAAAGATAAGCTTAGCTACTACTTGCTTGCTTCGGGCACCGGCTTACACCTGGTCTGCCAAGTGTATCTGGCAATTAGCTCTAGGCCCAATCTGAATGTGGGGGACTAGCAAGGACGGATAGGGCTGTCATCACCTGCCGCTTACCCTGACAGACCATGGGAAAGGGTAGCAAACAAAGGCAACTTCAAGCCTAGACACCACGTCTACGCTATTGATCACTACTTCTAACCCCGGCCAGACTCCATCTTAATACTCAAGTCCTTAGGCTAGAAGCAAACATTCGTGGATGAACGATGATCCTGCAAGTGAATGATAACTAGAACTTAACCTTGATAAGTACTCACCATCGTAGATGAACCTGGATACTTACTCAAAAGAGGCTCGTAACCGCCGAGGTACAAGTAGAGGGAGGCCGACAATTCTGGCTCTCTTCCTAAACTTTTCCTCCACACACTCCCTAACCTACTCTACAAAGTAGATCTAAAAGGGTGGAGTCCCCCTGCCTCTTCTCTTCTCCAAGTGGTGTGTGTTGAATGAGGGGTAGAGGGCCTATTTTTATAGCCTCCCAGGGCGGTTCCCACCGTATTTAAGTATGGAAACCTTAGCCACAGCCTTGAGGAAGAGTAGGGGGTACTCCACGTCAAATAGCACCCGGACGGGAACCCATCTGGGTTCGGCCGAACCTAGGGTTCGGCCGAACTCCGGTGAGCCTTCCCAGGCTCTGCCTTCCTCTAACTGGCTAGTAGGTGGGCTTTGGTGTTGATCCTTGGTGATTCATGCCTAGGCGCGCCCGTTTGGTCTGCCAAATGGGCCCTTGAGTCCGTGTGCCTACCTCTGATTGGTTGGAGGTGTGTTTCTTGGCCTCTTGGGTTGATTTGCTTCAGGTTGATGGTCGGATTTGTAACTTAATGACCGTCAACAGTACCTCACTGACAAAGTACACCCATCGTTGGACATTCAGAGCATGGCCCGGCTCCTCCCTTTCGACCACAAGAGCGGCTTTGACCATGTAGGTACAGTAGGAGCGGTTCATGTCGCTCGGGAGCAACGAGAATTTGGGCTGCAGTCAACAAAGCTTTAAGACTATCCAAGGCTTGTTGGGCGTCTTCCGTCCAGATGAACGTGTCCGATTTCTTGAGGAGTTTGTAGAGGGGCATGCCCTGCTCACCCGGTTAGGAGATTAACCGACTGAGGGTGGCCAGACAGCCGATGAGTCATTGCACGCCTTTCATGTTGTGTATGGGGCCCATCCTGGCGATGGCCGTTATCTTTTCGAGGTTGGATTTGATGCCACGCTCGGACACTATGTATCCAAGTAGCTTCCCCTTTGGAACGCCGAAGGTGCATTTTTTAGGATTCAATTTGATGCTAAACCTTCGGACGTTAGCAAACCTAGCGCCTAGTGTGGCGATCAGGTCTCCAGCGTGAGGCGCTTTCACCACTATGTTGTCTACGTAGACGGTGATCGTGCGTTTTGTTGGCCCAAGCTGGTTGGGCTGCCGGAGTGAGTTAATCTGATCAGCAAAACACTTCTGCATACAACACTGGTAGGTGGCACAAGCGTTTTTCAAACCGAGCGGCATCGTGACGTAGCAGTACATGCTGAACAGGGTGATGAAAGAGGACGCAAGCTGGTCAGACTCTTTCATTATGATCTGGTGATAGCCCGAGTAGGCATCCAGAAAAGAGAGGATCTCGCATCCTAACATGGAGTCAACTATCTGGTCTATGCACAGCAAAGGAAAAGGATCCTTTGGACACGCCTTGTTAAGGCCAGTGTAATCAACACACATTCTCCATTTCCCATTCTTCTTCTTTACAAGGATGAGATTGGCAAGCCAGTCGAAGTGATACACTTTCTTGATGAAGCCGGCTACTAGAAGCTTGGCGATCTCCTCACCTACGGCCCTGCACCTCTCGTCATCAAAATGGCGCAGGCATTGTTGCACGGGCTTGGAACCCGGTTTGATGCGAAGCTCATGCAGGCGACCTCCGTCGGGATGCCTGGCATGTCGGAAGGCTTCCATCCAAAGGCATCGTGATTGTTGCATAGGAAGTCAATGACCGTGCTTTCCTATTTGGCCGGAAGTTGGGTCCTAATCTACACGGTCTTGAACGGGTCATTGGGATCGACGCCGATCGCCTTGGTGTCCTCAGTTGGGCGGAAGGCGCTGGATGGGGATGGCTCATTGCAGTCGGGAGCGCCCTCCTCCACCATCCGGCGAAGCTTCTGGAGCTCGGCAGAGTTGGTGATGGCAGTGGCGAGCTCGGAGTGCTCGCGACAGCAAGCGTACGCCTACTCGAAGGAGCCGCTCACTATAATTAGGTCGTTTGGCCCTAGCATCTTCAATTTGAGGTAGGTGTAGTTGGGGGCCGCCATGAATTTGGCGTAGCACAGACGCCCGAGGATGGCGTGGTACGGTCCCTTAATGTCCACCACCTCAAAGATCATGGTCTTGGTGCAGAAGTTGCCGCGGTCGCCGAATATGACCGGCAAGTCTATGTTCCCTAGGGGATACGCCCTCATACCCGGGACGATGCCGAGGAAGGGGAAAACGGAGGTGCGGAGATTGGACCGTGAGATGCCCATGGCATCGAGGGTCTCAACATACAATATGTTGAGGTTGCTACCCCCGTCCATCAGCACCTTGGTCGAGCGCTTGTTGCCGATGATTGGGTCAATAATGAGCGGGTAGCTCCTCGGTCGGGGGACACTAGGAGGGTGGTCACCCCGGTCCAAGGTGATCGGTGTGCTCGACCAACAGAGGAACTTGGGATGGTGTTTCCGGCGGTGCAGACTTCCCTGAGTCGGACCATGTGTTGACGCTTGATGTAGTCATCATTTGGACCTTCGAAGATCATGAGGCAACCGTCTGAATCGGGGAAACCGCTCCCTTCCATGGGTGGCGCTCCCCGATCTTTGGGGGCCTCCTTATCGCGATCCCCACCCTGCGCTTGCTGGGCTGACCCAGCATGCGCTTAAGAAGCTCGCAGTCCTTGAGCTTGTGCTTGATAGGGTAACCGTAATTGGTGCACGGCTTCTCCAGGAGCTGCTCGAAGTGGTCGGCGTTGCCCTGTAGCTTTCCCGCGCGGTCGGCCGCCACGACCGTGTTGGGGTTGGCACGACGCCGGTTCTTCTTCTTCCTTTTCCCCTGCCCTGAGGAGGAGCCCTCATCCTGGTCCTCCCACTTGGCCTTCCTTTTGGCCTGACCATCGGTGAAGACTACTCCGACTGCCTCCTCGCCAAAGGCATGGTTCGTGGCGATGACCAGAAGCTCACGGGTGGTGCACGGCTTCCGGCAGCCAAGCTTGTGAATGAGGGACTTGCAGGTGGTCCCTGAGAGGAACACGCTGACAACGTCTGCATCGATGACATCTGGGAGGGAGTTGCACTGGTTGGAGAACTGGCGGATGTAGTCCCTCAGGGACTCGCCAGGCTCCTGCCTGCAGCTCTTGAGATCCCAGGAGTTTTTGAGGCGCACGTACATCCCTTGGAAGTTCCCGACGAAGACCTACTTGACCTCCACCCAGCTATAGATGTTGTTGGGCAGTACAAATTTGAGCAATGCTCGAGCGCAATCCCCGATGGAGATGGGGAGGTACTGGATGATGAAGTAATCATCATCTGCTCCTCCAGCCCGACAAGCGAGCTGGATGTCTTCCAACCATACAGCAGGGTTTGTCTCCCCGGTGTATTTGGTGACGTTAGTGGGCGGTCGGAAGCACGGTGGGAATGGCGCTTTCTGGATGCGACAACCGAAGGCCTACGGGCCCGAGCTGTTCGGACTGGGGCTTTGGTCGCCATCCTGATTGCACGGTCAGCAACCACGCCTTGGGGGCGGTTCCTCGTGCTCTCCCTCCGGCTGGTGGGCTTCAGCTGCGTTCGCAGCAGCCCGGTTGACATTAGCGCCGTGGCGGTTCCGTTGCCATGAGTGGATGATGCTGTGCGTGTCGTAGTTGGGCCCTAGCTGGCCGTGCACCAGAGGGTGCTGTGCGGTGAGCGCCGGATCGGGGTGCGGCGCAGCCGCGGTGTCGCAACCCACATTGGGTGGGTGCCCTTGTTGCTGGTGGACTGAGGGGTTTGGCTGCTGCGAGCCTCCCCCATCCCCCTGGACTAGGCAGGAGGCCGCGTGTCGGTGGTGTGACGCGAAGCTTTCCACCTGCTACACAGTGGCACGATCCACCAATGTCCGAACATTGCGTGGAGCTCCTGCTGTTGAGGGTCTGTAGGCTCGGGCAAGTTGCGCAGGAGCATCACTGCGGCGGGGATGTTTTGCCCAGCCCGCGCAACTGCGGGGGCCCACGCGCCACCCGCAACGTTACGAGCATGTGGTTCAGAGTTGCGTCGGGGGCCCACGCGCCACCCACAACGTTACGAGCATGTGGTTCGGAGTCGCATCAATGCGGGTGACGGCTGGTGATGCGTCGCTGGTGTAAGTCCTCGCCATGCGCCTGGGCGTTAGCCCGGGCCTGTGCACGCGGGTCTTGCGAGGTGTGCATATCCTTGGTCTCCACTAGGACCGGCTGTCGACCCTACGTGTCTGCCATGGCTCATTCTCGCAGCGTGGGGCAGCAAGGGGACGACACGTCGCCCACACTGGAACCCTTGCTCAGGAGGTCATCATCGGAGAAGAGGTCCTAGAGTGAGGAAGGACTGTACCCTGTCATGCCCACGAACTCGATCGCTGGCGGGGCTGGGGTAAGCCCCTCCGGAGCTCCCTAGAGTAAATGCTCACAGCGTTTATGAGGCTAAACAGGGACCAACCACGCGGTGAGCATTGGGGACAGCGGGGTCCTTTTGAAGAGGTGGCAGAAAATGTTGCACAGCGAGAACAGGAGCAAGTCCATGTTACTCGCTCAAGGGTTGTTACCGAGCATGAGCTCGCTGCGCCGCGCAAGTGCCTCGGTGTCGGGGGCAGCTAGCGGGTCAGTCGAGGTGGTATCTCCCTAGAGCGACATCACGTGAGTGGCCTCCTCAAAGGAGGCGGAGCATGCCGAGATGATCGGCAACAAAGTCCAGGCTTCCGAAGCGGAAAGCCTGGAAGGGCGTCAAGACGGGGGGTTCCCACAGTCCAACGCGCGAGGCCATAGGAAACTCCAATGAGCCGAAGCAAATCGTATCGCTCAGGCTCATGAGGCTGGACGTATCGGAGATGAAGGCCATCTGATCGCTGAGACAGTGGACGCACGATATCCTCCCCACGAATAGCGCCAAACTGTAGGTTCCGGAAATGACCGGCAGCTAAACATACTCAAAGTGTATATCACGCATCGTGATCCGAGGTGTCCTAGCACACAATGACTCAAGATTTATACTTGTTGAGGCAATCGTGCCCTACGTCAAGTCGGGGGTCACTCGGTTGTATTTTGGGGAGTTAAGAGTTTGCGAGTGGATGATGTGGTATGATCGAGATCTATCGAGGGTTTTTTTGGTCTTCTTTTTCTTCCTCGGAGGATGACCCTCTATTTTATAGTCCAAAAGGGGGGGTTCATTCATTACAGGGGAACTAAAGGTAGAAAGAGTGAGGTGCGAAGGGAGAGTGTTCCTTCCTTTGCTAGTAGGGGGTCGTTAGTTTCGCCAGACAGGGCCACCAACTCTATCAGTTGGGGCCGTCCGAAGACCACCGCCCAAGTCTTGCGTCGTGGGGCGGCCATCTTATCTTGACCCTATGCATCATGCTCCATCAGTCATGGGACGAGCGTGCGATGATAAGTACGGTACGGTAGTCACGCTTCATCCCTGGCACTGCGCCCCGTCACTCCATTGTGATAGAGGCATATCCACCGCGTTGTGATGACGTTGCGTCCTGTCCCTTCGCGAGGACGAGCAGGTGAAACTGTGTCCTCCTACAGTGGCAGTAAGAGGGACTATAACCCCCGTGGGGGGAGTGGTTGGCCCTATACAGTAGTTGACTATGGTGCGTTCGTCCTTATCCTCAGCACCTGGCCCCACGACCGTCAGTGTGCGAGGCCCGGCCGGCCCCTGACTTTGTCAGTCGGGGAAGTGACATGTGCGTGGTGGAGTTCGGTTGTCATCTTAGGTCGAAACCATAGTACGGACCAAGGCCTCAGCCGTCCCCTCGGTCGGGGATGCAGGCTGAGACTCCAGCCGACTGGCTGGCCGATCGGACCGTGGGCCTGGATAGCCTAGGGAAAGTCACAGCCTAGGAGGGCGCCTATTTTACCCACGCGTCTTCTTAGGCCATCCAGAATGCCAGCAGAAAGTGGGCCCGCTGGGGACCCCAGGTCCCTAGACCCCTTAGTTGGGGAAGATGGTGCAACAACAGGTGTGGTTTGATTCATTTGGCTTTGCCTAGAAATCGTATTTATAGCCGCAAGAGGGGTATGGGTCGAGCACAGAAGCGTCGTGCTGCTACAATTGATCAGGAAGTGGAAGGGTTAGATACACACATTTGGTGGTCATTCCAAAGATCAAGGAGATGCGGAGTAAGTTGAAAGGACCGATCAGTGTCCCAAGAAATGAAGGGTCGTTCGCATTTCGCTCAGAGAAGGGTGTCATCATTACTGGTTCGAACAGTGTGGGTGCACGCATAGAATCAGAAAGGCAATCATGACTAGAGAGAATTTCGGAGCAAAAATATATTTATTCCAAAATTTGGGGGCATGTATTGACACCATTTTTTGGCACAAGTCTAGTTTATGATGAAGCAAAGCAGATAGTCGATAGAAGCAAGCCGATGTTGAAAAAGAGTTGGCCGATTGGCCAATGAGGCGCCGCAGACGATGGAGTGGAATTGATGCTGATAGATTACGTCAGCAAAAGGTTATATAGAGTCCAGGTCTTGTACGAGTCGTTCTATTTTAGAAAGTTTTTTTTCTTTTTAGTCAAGTCATATGATGTTATGATCGACTAGGGTTTGTTAGTTCCGACTATAAATATTGGCCTACGGGCTTGTAATCATTTTAAAAATACAACAACATTTACTCCTTCTTGTCGGCGACTTCGCCAAACCCTAGTTTCGTAGCAATTTTCACTTTTCTTCAATGAGTTCTTCTGGTTGGTAGGGCTACATCGCTTTAATCTCTAGCTTGCTAGAAACTATCTTTGATTGATGGAGCATGACTTCTTTCTCGATCTATTTGTTCACCAGTTATCGATACTAGCCTCTCTTTGCGAGATTAATTTGTTTAGTGTTGTTTGGTTTAGCTTTAATCACAGTTATCGAGCTTAGATTTGAGTCATGTATCGGCTCTTACTGTAGTTTCATTGTTTCGATTTATTGCATCAAGCACAGCCGATTAGATTTAGATCTAGGTGTTGTTTACCAGGCATCATAAAGCAAAATTAATACTGCCTTTATGATTGAATCGGCTAATTTAGCCGATTACTTATTAATTCGTATTGGACCTTTGGCCGATATACTCTGTGGGACTATTTGGAATACCAGTCGATACGTTCTAGTATTTGACGTCATCTTATCACTTGTCAATTGCATGTCAAATTGACTGGCACGCCTAGCACCTACTCGAAGCTATTTTAGAGCCTGAGCTGGAGGAAACCAAATCTCCCAGGTCCTCGTGTGGGGTCACGCAGGAAGCCAATAGTCAGTTTTTTGTGTCAACAATGGTTTGTAACTAACAAGTCCTGTTGCCACTGCGTGTATGTAGGTCTTCTTCCGCTCTAGGCTTAGAGCATCCTGGCGATGTTGCGGCCGCTCTAGCCCCCGAGTCGGAAAAAACATCAGGTGCTGCAGCGTTGGTGACGATGATGGCAATTGCCACTCATACTTATCTACCATCGCCGCGTGCAGGGTCTCCTGCCCTTGTTACCATTGAAGCTGAGGAGGAAGTGACAGGTGCAAGGCAAGATTCTATGGAAGGACCAAGGGTGGTGCATCAAGCCCACGAGATTCCATCAAGTGAGCCAATCGTGCCTCACCTGCCCACGAGTACTATCTTACCCGTAGCATGTCTGATTCTTGTAGGTGAAGTGGCAGGTACCCAGCAGTAGCAGCCAACTTGTGAAAAGCAGGATGTTGCGTGTACTTCCTCGGGTGGCATACTGGTTTCACCATTAGGGTGGCAGCATGTTGTTCTCACAGAGCTGATTGATGATCCAATGCTGACCACAGAGATCCTGAAGCAATTTCAGGATTCCTTGAAAGATTTGTACAAATTCTCCACAATAAGTGTTCTGCACTATTGACATCTGCCTTGTCAACTGGTTTGATTGCTTTTCTAAACTTTTCTCCTATTGAGTAGACACTGGCCAACCGAGCTCGGCTCAAGTCAGACAAGCTCAGAGCCACTGAAGATGGTCTTCGACAATTGCAAGCCAAAGATCGCAAGATTAAGGCACAGATTCAGAACAATGTTGACATAAGGTATGAGTTGGATACCCTGAAGCTGGAGCGCACCAAGGAAGTCTGGAATTTTTGAAGAAGGAGATTGAAAATCTCACCAGCAAAAACAAGTCGCTGGCCAAAACTCATTGAGGTAATGCTCTTTCGACTGCTTTGTCTGATTTAAAATATCCGTGTAGGGTCATCTGAAGTTGTACGCATATTCCTTCTTGTCATTTGCCTGCAGAACTCAATAATATAATAAGAAATTTAGATGATCTACTAACTGTCGTGAAGAATCTCCTATACCATCATTCAGATGATGTGGAGCTTCTGGTGAAACAACTGGAAGATGCTGACGTGCAACTCGTAGAGTGTATGGAGCAGATCAGGGACATGGCGGCCGAGAAGGAGCTGAAAGATAAAGAGCTAGAAGAGCTTAAGGGTGCTGCACAAGTAGTCGTTGACATGGGTGGATTCTCCAGAAGGAGTAGTTAACAGCAAGACTGTTTTGGAGTGTCTTCATGAGGCCCCATAGAAGATTACTGGCTACGTCTCAGGGACCACTAGAACTTATGTGGCACACATCCTTGCGCTTGTAAAGTCCTTTTGGCCAAAAGCCAACTTGAGTCCACTGGCAGGTGGTATGGCTACCGACTGCTCTAAGGAAAATTTCTTAGAGTACATCAAAGAACTGAAGTCGATGGCTCAAAAAATAGTTGATAGTCTGGAGCAGAAGTAGGACAATATCCATGTTGTGAACAATCTGACCGGTGCATGTGAATATGTCTTTTTTTTTAATGCCTGTTGATATGTTCAGAGTACTGCCTTGTTGAGTAGTACTGACAATTGTAGGACTTAGATAAGATGCTCGACACATCCATGTAGAGCTACCCAGAGTGCAGCGCTTCTGGAGGTAGTTGATGGCTTAACGTTTGATACTTAGCCCCGCATGGGGACTAAAGCGAATCTGGATTTACTCGCGTTGTGCGATACTCTGGATTGCTATGGCGTGAGAGCCTCTTCAACTTTCTCATGGTGACTTGTGCCATTGTTTCTAGTGAACCATGTAGGCTAGTGCATGGAGTAGTTGGAACGTTCGCAAGTACTCTTTGCGATTGGCCTTAGTGGCTTGTGGAGAGAAGTCGTGCGGATAGGACTTGTGGCGGTAGCCTCCAAGCTTTGTGGTGACTTGGCGTAGTTAGCATATTGTTAGTACTCATGGCCAAGGCCCTCAAGTTCTACAGTAAGTTTGGAGACAAAAGTAGTTGTTTGGGGACCAGATCAACTCTTTATTGATAAAAAATGCTGCATTGCAGCTGACAACTTGGAGTACAAGTTATCTAAGGGTAGAAGCGGTGTAGGTGCTCGATATTCCAGGAGTTCGGAACCTCCTAGCCATCAGGGTATTGTAGTTGATGCAACCCTGGTCTTGTAACCTTGGAGATGATGAAGGGCCCATCCCATCGCAAGTTGAGCTTGTTCAGCCCAGTCTCATCTTGGATGCAATGGAGGACCAAATCACCAACATTGAATGACCTCTCCTGGATGTTATGGTCGTGGTAGCGTAGGACGCCTTGTAGGTAGCGGGCTGACTGCAATAAAGCATTACATCTGACCTTTTATGCCGATTCTAGCTCTAGTTGTCTTGTCTCGTCAGCCTCAGCTTTTTCACACATCTCCAATCATGGAGATTGCCACATGACATCCGCAGGGAGGATAGCTTCTGACCCGTAGACACGGAAGAAAGGTGACTGTCCTGTGGCTTTGCTTGGTTGAGTGCGAAGCCCCCAGACGACTAGTGGTAATTCGTGAATCCACTTGCCACCCCTTTTATTGTTCTCGTCGTAGAGTCTCTTCTTTAGCCCATCAAGGATCAAAGCGTTGGCGCGCTTAACCTGGCCATTAGCCCGCGGGTGAGCCACCGACACGTACTTAACCTCAATGGCACTGTTTGCACAGAATTCCTAGAAACTCGTGAGAGTGGAAGTTTGATCCTAGATCTGTGATGTTGGTGTTGGGGTAGCCGAAACGATGCAGGATGTCACGGATAAAGTTGACTACTCTGTCTGCTGAGAGCTTTGTAATCAGCTTGTACTCAATCCATTTTGTAAACTTGTCGATGGTTACCAATACATGAGTAAAACCTCCTGGCGCTGTTGTCAAAGGTCCAATCATGTCCAAGCACTAGCATGCGAACGGACAGGAAGGTCGTATGGTAATGAGGTTGTGCGTTGGGACATGAGCTTGCTTGCCAAAGAACTGGCTGTTGGTACATCGGCGAACGAGGTCTTCGGCATCTGCCAAAGCCGTTGGCCAGTAGAACCCTGATCTGAATGCTTTCCTGACTAGTGTGTGTGACGTAGCGTTGTTGCCATAGGTTCTATCATGGATTTCCCAGAGTATGTCTTTGCCCTCATCGATGAGGACACACTTCATAAGTACCCCTATTGCTGATCCACGCTTGTATAACTTGTTGCTGACTAGAACATACCCTTTGATCCGCCTGATGACTGCATCTTGTGGAGCTTGATCGATGGTCATTGGATCTGGTTTCTTGATGGATGGGTGGTGTAGCTTGTGGACGAATACTCCCGGAGGGATATTGTTGGCGTTTGTTAATCCTTTACAATAATTCTGCAAGCGCACGGAACACCATTGTAGCATTTCACCTAGGAGTATTTCAGAGTATCATATTTCCCATGGGAAGTAGATTAGCAATGGATACTAGTTCATTATTCATCTAAATGCTATCAAATATTTCCACATAAATGATATGGAAGGAAGGGAAAGATAACAGCACACATCCTCACCACAAGGATAACGATAGTCGAGAGATAAATAAGATAGGAGCACGGTTCCTATGATGGGTCATTCTCATGCCAAGATGCAGGAAATGTAGGCCAAGATAGCACTGCTCGAGAGGTACACTAGCAGTGAGGGAGACAGCTTACTATAGAACCCGAAGGCAATGGGAATGTAAACTAGCATCACCTTTATTCACTTTGGCGGCTAGAAGAGGAAGGACTTTAGAAAGGGTGAGAGGGGAGTCCAACGGCAACCTACTACTACTGCTATGAAAGCACCCGAACATGGTGGACTACAAGGGACGGACAGGGCTGTCACCACCTATCGCCTAGCACCCTGTTCCGTGGGGTGGAACACAACCCAAGGTAACTATCTGGCCTAGGCACCGCGCCTACACTATCAAGTCACTGACTTCCACCTTGCGCTAAGGCTAGAAGAAACCCCAAAGGTAGAGAAGCTAGAGAACAACCCAGCTACTTAGCTCTACAACTATTCCGGTACTAATTTAGATATTAGAAAATACTACAGAATGTAAACATAGCATGGACAATATCACTATATTAAATAGGCAAAGTCTTAAAAAAAGTAAAGATACAATAGAACTCATACCTAGTACTCCTGAAGACGACTCTGGAACCGAAGATAGCTCCTAACTCTAACTCCCAATCTAACCTTTGAATTACACGGGGAAGCGCCACCTAGAGGGGCGCCTCCCCAAGTGGGAGAGAAGTGGTGAAGGAAGGTACAAGTGAGAATAAGTGAGAGGAGTCCAATTTATAGCTTGGAGGTGCCTTGGGAGAGTGGAGATGCACATGGAATCCAAAGGGAATCTCCCCCTCCAAGCACTCTCCTACTGCCACCTAGCGTGAAGTGCAACCGCCTCCACACTCCCCATGTCGGTTACTTGCCGCCAGTGCAAGATGAGGCAGTTTCATGGAAAAGCTGGGCTGGCCGGTCCACCCTAGGCCGACCAGCCTGTGATTCTTCAATCTTACATTGATGCACCTTGATCTAGCTCCTGGAGCCATCAACTTGTTGCCCAAACTGGATTTGATCAGTTTGCGGAAGTTGCTAGGCCGGCCGGCCTGGGATTTCTACCAAATCCATCCATCCAACTTCCATTGTGTGGAAGATGGTCATCATGGATACGCCACACCTGATTTAACTGAATTTGATTGAGTTTGCTCCGAGTTGTGGCTGTCTGATCCTTGGTGGAAGCCTTCTAGTTGTATCCTTTGTATTTGCTTGTTCCTCTAGCTCATATGGGTCCATTAGGGGGTCTCTATTGGTCTTGTGGCAAGGTATGATGTGCTTGGCGAAGATGTAGGGCTGGCCGGCCTGCTAGTTCTGCACGGCACAAGTCCAGAACTTTCGATTTGCATAACTTTTGCATCCGGACTCCAAATTGGTGAACCAAACATCCAATGCAATCATCTTGACAAGCTCTTCAACATGGTAATGTCCAATTTGGCATTTGATAATGTTTATAATGGCGTCATCTTATCTCCATGTTTCACCATTCTTGCATATGCTCCATCTAGTGTTGTTTTCTGCATATTCTTAGCATATTCCTGCAAAACATCTCAAACCACCAAAACTTGTGGAATTTATTAGTTCAAAGCTAATAATGCAAAGAAATATATTTATACCCACTTTATTCTCTGAGATGTTGGTGGTCGATGTTGTAATCAACGACCACCAACACACCCCCAAGATTAGATCTTTTCTCGTCCTCGAGCAAAGCTTAGACTTAGGCCCGACGGATCAGGAGTTGCATCAATGTCAATCACCTTGCAAGTGTCAAGTGTACAATCTGACATTCTACCTTTTATGATTTGAAGAGGTTGGCAAAGTGTACCTTTACCTTTAACTCGTACCTGTGGGGCTTTCGGCCTTCTCACCTTGTCATCGATGGTTGAGAGATGGAACAGTCTCAATAGAGTGTCACCCAACAAAATCACGTTTGAGGATCAACTCTCAGAGGTTTGAGAAATTTTCAAGTAAAACACCAAGTTCCTCTAATGGTACTCTCAACTCGCTCAAGTGTTTGTTTTTTTTCATTCCTCTCCAGGCCCTTTAGCCACTCTTTTTCCCTATACTCTATAAAGGCTTATGTATGAGGAGCTCCAGGTAGGGATAAGGAAGGCTCTCTTATGCTATGTATGTTGTTAAGTCAAAAATTAGTCCCAGCGAAGATTATAACACATCGAATTCCAATCATTGGAAGAGGGTTTTTCAAGGGTGAGGGAGAAAATGGACACACGCCAAGGAAAAACACACGTGCAAGATATGTGGTACAAATGATTCCAACATATCAAGTCTTGAGTTTTGGTCTAAAATATGTTCTCAAGTGTAACTCGTTATTTTTGAATGGATGATTCCCTTGAGACACTAGATACATGGAGCTCCTGAGGGTTTTTCTTTTTTTGCTCGATAGCTCCAAGGCTACCTTTTTTTCTTTTTTTTTTTTGAGATTTCCATGCCTCCTTTTGCAAACTAAATTTTGGGGAAATTTGCGAAAGGTGGATGGATGAGTGGGGTATTTATTTGGAAAGACCATATAAGTGGATGGGTTAAGGAAACACAAAGAAAAGAAGTATGTTTTAGGTCTGGTGGATGAATATCTGGCTAGGTGGATGCTAGAATCCAAATTGGAATTTAGCATGACCAGATGAGTAAAGGCTAGTAGGCAAAGGTAGACGCAAAGGAGAAATATCGGATTTGAAATGTCACTACCCCATACGGACTCAAAGTTTGACAAAACTCAACATAGCAAATGGTAGCATTTGTAGGGAGTTTGATCATGTAAAGCATTTGGCTCTGGTAGGAATTTCAAACTATCAAGGAACTTGTATATGATTTAAATTTTCAAACATGAGAACTCCGAGATTTTCCTTACTAGGATCAAAAGCAGATTAAACTCATATCTTGACTATCTCACCTTCTCACAACAATCTAGACTTGGTTTAAGGCACCTGCAGCCCACAAGGTAAAAGAATATAGGTAGAATCACAACTCGTGCCAACCAATTCAAATTTTCAAGGAGAGTATCGAGTTGTAAACGAGATGCTTGCAAGAAATTATCAGAGCAACTATTCATCATCTCCTTTAAGCAAGGCTATAAACATTGTTCTAGCATTATAGCATGGGAGTGAGTCCTTGTTGGAAGCAAATATTTTTGGTATTTTTCCTTATGCAATTTTTTTATGTATTTAATTTTATTAAAGGAAAGGGAAACATAAATCCTATTTTTCTAGCAATGGCAGCAGGAAGCATGATAGGAGTCTAAGGCACAGGGCACTTGATGCACTTACCTAGCGGATTCTTCCCAAAGCTTAGATATTGCTAAAGATTAAGCTTCAATGGCCACCATAGTGCTCCTTGGTATTCATTGTTCCCCCTTTTTCACTAGGGATTCCTTCATGAATATGTCAAGGTTGCTTGTGTCAAGCATCGGCAGGATCTCTTTGACTGCGAGTACTGCTCCACCCTTGTGTTGAAAACACAATCTTCCTCCTTGCGGTTGATGTTGAGCTGAGTTTTCTTAGTCGGAACTCTTCGATCATCATCGCCTTGCTGCGGAACTATCTCTCAGAATTGAGAGGGTATCCATGTCCAACGTGATAAGGTTGTTTGCATTCGCTGTGCTTATGATTGCCCTCTAGAAAGGGTTCTTTGGGAGCAGCTCCAAGTATAGCACGCAAAGTCCACGAGATGATGATATTCCGGTGCGGGCACAAATCTTGTTCCTTTAACGGTGAGCGCAATACGCAAGACACGCCGCCAAGGGACTTGGTCACTGAATATATTCTACTGCCCTCATGGAGGTGTGAACCTAATCGCGTCCACCAGCTCCACGCATTTTGTAGTGGGGACAAGGGAGTATAGCTGTACTTATTCTTGATCTCGAGCAGTTTGCTGATAACTGCTTCATGATCACCCAAGGGGTTGTCAAGCTGTTGAGATCCTCTTGAGAGTGATACAGTGTGTATCCTGGATGTTTTTTTCTCTTCTCGGATAGTGTTGGGTAGGGCTGCGCTATCGGTGACAGGTTTCTTTTTTCACGGCGCAAGACTGACTAAGCCATAGTGCTATCGAACTCACTGGGTTCCATCTTGGTTCCCGGAATCTGGAGAAGGCTAGCTTGGTAGACTTTTTTCAAAAATCAACCTTTCTTGGGTGCATAAGGTGGTCAGACCCTAGTGATCTGAACTCTCAGTGTGCCAAGGATATCATGAGGAATCCATCCAGGTAACTTTCAGTTGTTTGGGTGTTGGCCTTAGTCTAGTTCCATATGCAAATTCCTTTGAACTAAGGAGTGTTGATGTCAACATTCTTGAGTCTTTCTGCAAAAGGTTATTGAACAACAAATACCCGAAGATCCAATAGATATCGGAATCTAACTTGATAAACCGGGGTTAGTTGCTCCTATGCTAGCCTCAAAGATTTAGTTAGCATGGACCTTATTTGCTGTGTTTTTTTTATTGTTCACCATTTGTCTTTCTCTCTTTTTTTTCATATCTCAAGACAATGTCTAAGGGCTCACTGCAACAACACGAAGTATCTGATTACGAAAAAGGGGGGAGTTTTCGTAATGTACTCACAGCAATATGTCTCCTTATATGCTGCGCTATGTTGATGAAGTGTGACCTTTGGCCTTGCTTTATTTCTATAATGAATTGAACTTGAGGACCTCCCCACTCGAATGAGCTTCCTGCATGGGTTAGTCCACACCAATGCACACACAACATCTGTGCACGTAATTTGCTCCCAATTCATTAACCATTTTCAACACCATGTCAAATTTGATTAAAGAAGGCTATTTAACCTAAGCACCACGCTTAATTTAAATCAGCCCATAAGCATACCGTAAACAAGTACATTTAAACCAGAGCATACAAGATAGATAAAGCATGATCATGGAAGAGTTGAACTCATACGGAAATAAAAATAAGCAAAGTTATGGCGAACCTCGGGCGACCTTCCGGAAGGCTTAGTTTTAGATCAAAAGCAGGACCTCTCACGTACTTGATTTCATTTGATGCTAGCAGCATGAGGACGGAGAACCTATTAGACTTGCTACAGCATTGATTCCATCTTGCATCTCCTGATGATGTGGTACTTCCTCATGTCGTGCATTGCGGTTGTTGATGATCTTTGTGTCTCATAGTTGCCCTTGAGATGATCACACTGAACAATCTGCACAATGAAGACCAATGTTCCAAGTGGGAATATAGTTTTAGAGCACCAGTAGTGAGTGAGGCGATGCGGTTGTGTTGCTACAGCGGAGCAAGGCCAGTGTCGGTGTTTTACCGCCTGCCACCGAGGGGTATACCCGAGGTGGTGAGATTTAGATAGGGTGTCACCGAGATCAGGAACTTGAAGGTGCAAGCAACACGAGGTATACATAGGTTCGGGCCGCGATGTGCGTAATACCCTACGTCCTGTTTGGTGGTTTGTATTGTCTTGGGTGTTGATGATGTTTTGAGGGGGTCCCTGCCCGCCCTTATATATCCGGGAGGACAAGGTTACATGAATCCTAGTCCGACACTAGCTTAGAAATCCTACTCGAGTACAACTCGAGTAGCTTCCTTCTGAATCAACTAGTTCTACTTTGCATGCGAGTAGAGTACAACACAGATAAGGTATAGGACATATCCTATCCCCTATTCCTGTATGAACTATGTTATGTACACAGTCCCATAGTCCCGGGTCTAACAAGCCCCCGAGCTCTTCATAGCTGAGTATTGCAGGCTCCTCGAGTACTTCCGAAGTAGTCTTCGGCTTCTTTTGAAGCTCTGTCTTGAAGTTCTTCTTCGAGTACTTCCTTGGCTGCATCGAAGCTATGAGGTGCTCATGCTCCGAATTACTTCTTTGGTATGTGGTGCGATGGAAAATCGCACTCCATATGGAGTAGCCCCCGAGCCTCAGGTTGAATCGAAGAATCAGCTTGAGGGTCACATTAGTCTTGAATCTTCCTTGCTTACTCTTCGAATATATTCGAAAAATAAGTAGTCGATGTCACATATCCCGCAGCCCCTGAGCCTTGAATCCAAATCTCTCAGGCTTGGAAAAAAGTATCCAATGGTCGTGGCATGCAGTGAAAAAATATTCTCTTGGGAAATAATTGGTGTGATGGTACAGATGATAGAAATTAGATTTGGAATTCGAAAACCCCCTTTTTTAGGACAATTAACCCTGAAAAAATGGTTAATCAAATAATTTATCTAAAAATCCACCAAATAACCCCTCATCTTCCGAATATTCCCTGTGACAACTCTTCAACTTCGGAATAGTAAATCTGTATCCGGCCGCTGGTTATTTAACCCCGCGGTAACTTAAGGTAAAACCCATGCTTCCAATCTTCAATCCACCGAGTAATTTCCGAGTCCCCAATCAGATCCGTGCTCCCCCTTCACCTTTTTTGACAAGCCCCAAGCTAGCCGAATCTCTCCACCCCTTCTCTGCAGCCCCCGAGTGCATGCAAGTAAAGCGGCTCGTGACAAACAAATCTGAAATGGTGCCCAAGAGATCCAACAAGGAGGATGGGAAGGGGAAGGAATCGTACCCGCCCTTCGGGGAGTGGACTTACAGTAAGTGCTCCAATAATGACCTCCTAAATCTTGTTTCTGAGGGTTTGCTTCAGAGAAAAGATCTCGTCAACTGGCGCCCTTCTTTTCACCAATCTCTTCCCATGGAGAATGTAGGCGAAATCATCGCATTCTACCATTTCGCTGAACGGGGTTTGGCCCTCCCCACCTATTCCTTCTTCCGTGGCCTTCTTTATTTCTACGGGCTTGAGCACCATAATCTCAACCCGAACTCGATCTGCCACATTGCTATTTTCATCCACTTTTGTGAAGTTTTCCTTGGAATTGAACCCCATTGGGATCTTTTCCGCTATCTCTTCCATGTAAAACCGCAACCTACCTCCAAAAATCCATCCATTGTAGGGGGCGCCGGCATTCAGCTTAGGCAACATGCCGGTGACAAATATCTTTCCTACAAATTCCCCTCCAACATTCCTAGATGGAAAGACCATTGGTTCTATATCGGAAACCATGCCCCCAACTCCCTGAAAGATCGGGTAAGCCCCCCGTCCTGTGGCGGGAGTGGAACACCGAGCCCTCCAAGGGGGACATGGACCAAGTCGATGAGCTGCTAGCTCTCATAGCAGCCCATAAGGAAATGGGGGTGACCGGCGCATCTGTAATATTGTCATTTTTCAAACGCTGAATCCAACCCATCCACCAACACCATACGTTAGGCTTCGAGTACATGGGTGCTGAAGACCCATCTCGGATGTGCGCAGAGGAATTGACCGATGATGCTGCGCTCATCCGGGTCAAGCTGGTGCTGCTGGATGTGAACACGGTTCCCTACATCCCGGAGCTGTTCTCCGCACAAAATCCTCCAGAGCCGGTAAGCTTTCGACTACTTGGAATACTTTCTGTTGTTCTGGAACTTCCGCTAACTGAGAATCCTCTGCAGGGACACACGGCGTTGTATCGGATTTATCCGCCATAATCCGACATCCCCCGACCGTACCACCTTCTCCCCACCACCACAGCTGAAGCGAAAAGGGCTCAATCGTCTGATGATCTGCCCAGCGGCGAGACAACCGAGAGCGAGATCCCCCTGGCAGAGAAGGCAGCTGAAGGGAAGGCGAACAAGAACAACTCCCCCAGATCATTCGTGGAGTTGGTAGAAGCCTTGCCATCGGTCCCTCGGGGTCGTCGGGTGGTACGCAAGCACAAAGCGAACATAGTCAAATCCACCAGGTATGGGACCGCCGTCTTGTGGAATTGTCAACTCTTGTGATTGTTGGATGCTTACTTTATCTGTGTTGCAGTCCTTCTTCTTCTCCTCCAGACCCCAAGCGCGAAAAGGTGGTCGGGACCGCATTTGCTGGGGATGATGTTCCAGCAGGTGGTTCTGCAGAAATTGCTGGGACGAACCCATCGACTACTTCTGCAGGGGTCGTGACCATTGCCATGGCGGGTACCTCGCCGGGGCATCTCGCACCCTCGGTTGGTGTGACCCTACCACCGGTAATGACTATCGTGGTTGTAAAACCATGGGTACTGAGGCTTAAGAAGCCCGCCATGAAGAAATCCTCTCTGTGAGTGCAGCTCCTTGTTCATAGTGTATCTTCTACTCTTTCAACTTGTTTGATGATATATCTGATTCTGCTTTGTTAGGACTTCGTCTGCTTTGGGGTTGGATGAGCGAGACCCTATCTCAGCTACTCCAGCCCCTGAGCCGCCAGTCGGACAGCCTAAAGTGGAAAGCGCACAACAGCTGCCACCCGGGAATGAGGATGCGACTCTGCCCGACCCACCACCTCCCGAGCCCCAGCAAATCGAATCCAGTGATGGTGGTGGTGAGCAAGTCGAGGCCACCGATGCCGCTCCTGCGGAAGGCACAGGTAAGTGTCTGACCCCTTGTGGCTAACTGCTTAGATCGTAGGCTTCGTTTATTGAACGCTTTTCGACTTGTATCATCGCCGATACTGAGAAGCAGTTCATCGATTGTCTTCAGCAGATCAAGACGCTGGGCGAAGAGAAGGAACAGTGCCATAAAGAGCTGGAGGACCTAAGGGTGGCCGCCCAACAGCTTGTTGAAGTGGTGGATCTGCTGGAAGACGGTGCAGCAAACAGGCGATCCCTGCTGGAGCGACTTCGCGGAGCTCCGTAGAAGGTCGTCAGCTTCTTCGGCGAGGCCTCCACAACATATGTTAGCCATGCCTTAGGTCTTGTAAAGTCTTTTTGGCCTAAGGCTCAACTAGGGGTACTCGCACAGGGTGTAGCTGCGGACTGCTCTGAAGAGCAGTTCAGCGAGTACCTTCTAGAGGCTAGGCCTGTAGCTGAAAAAATAGTAGAGAGTATAGAACAGGATTGAGTTATTGTAAAGACAAGTACTCTTCTCCTTGTAATATATTTGTTAGTGTTGTCTATACTATCATTGCCTTGTGATTTCTGGATTGCCATCCAAGTTCATAGGCTAAGTAGTAGACACTTACCCCAGGTGCAGCGACTCTGGGAGTAGTCGATATAGCTCCTCCAGTGAGCCCATCAAACAAGTTAGATTTAATCCGATCGAGCAGATCTAACCTGTTCGGAATACACGATCCTCATCGCGATGACTATCATGCTCGTAGCAAGTAGTCAATGCTACCCCGAGTGCAACGACTCTAGGAGTAGTCGATATAGCTCCTCAAGTGAGCCCGTGAAACAAGTTAGATTGAATCCGATCGAGCGGATCTAACCTGTTCGGAGTACGCGATCCTCATCACGATGACTATCATGCTCGTAGCAAGTAGTAAATACTATCCCGAGTGCAGCGACTCTGGCAGTAGTCGATATAGCACCTCAAGTGAGCCCGTCAAACAAGTTAGATTGAATCCGATCAAGCGGATCTAACCTATTCGGAGTACGCGATCCTCATCGCGATGACTATCATGCTCGTAGCAAGTAGTCAATACTACCGCGAGTGCAACGACTCTGGGAGTAGTCGATATAGCTCCGCAAGTGAGCCCGTCAAACAAGTTAGATTGAATCCGATCGAGCAGATCTAGCCTGTTTGGAAAAACACGATCATCATCGCAACGACTATCATGCTCGTAGCAATTAGTCAATACTACCCCGAGTGCAGTGACTCTGGGAGTAGTCGATATAGCTCCTCAAGTGAGCTCGTCAAACAAGTTAGATTGAATCCGATCGAGCGGATCTAGCCTATTTGGAAAAACGCGATCATCATCGCAACGACATTTATGCTCATGGCAAGAAGTTGATTTGTATGAAACTTGAACGTGGCTATAGCCTCAGAATTTTAATAGAGAATTTACATTCCTAATTCTGTGGCACATGGCCTCCAAATTGAATCGGAAGGAAACTGCCTTGGCGCTCGAAGAACAGCTATCACTGTGTGTCTTCTTATGGGTAAAACTTTCATAGGTTCTGTACGTTCCAGGAATTTGGGACGTCTTGGCCCTCGGGGTATTATAGTCGATAAGACCCCAAATGACATGTGGCAACTCGTGTATCCACTTTCTGTCTTTCTTGTTGTTTTCATCATAGAGTATTTTCTTGAGAATGGATGCTCGACTAGCTTGCCTTCCTTGTTGGGATTTCCAGCCCGGCTTAGGAGAGTTGTTGCGCGGCCACGAGTACTTCTCCTGAAGCATCTGGCACACGCGTAGTTGAAGCGTACTGGATGGCTTCCTGGTTGCAGTCATACGACTTCTTCAAGTCGCCTCGGAGAGTGAGTACCCCACTTCATTGTGGCATCTTGAGAAGTAGATAAACATAGTGCGGCACTGCCATGAATTTGGCCAGTGCCGGCCTACCAAGTATGGTATGATATGAAGATTCAAAGTTGGTAACTTCGAATTTGATGAACTCGGTACGGTAGTTCTCCCTCATGCCGAAGGTGACTAGAAGGACCACCGTGCCAAGTGGATGGCCCGCGTTGCCTGGGACAATGCCATAGAAGGGAGACTTGCTTGGGACGAGCATGTCCGTTAAGTCTAAGCCCATCTTTCTCAACGTGTTGGCGAAGATGAGGTTGAGACCACTTTCGCCATCAATGAGTACTCTGGTGAGCTTGACCTCTGCCACCACCGAGTCCAGGACCAGGGGGAATTTGCAGGGCTCCGAGAAGCTGGTCCATTGATCATCTCGTGAGAACGAGATAGGGACCTCCGACCATCGGAGTGGTCGTGGTACCACCGGCTCGATGGACAAGATTTCTCGGAGTAGTAGTTTCTGTTCCCTCCTGGAACTAAACTCTTCGTCACCTCCAAAGATGACGTTGATAGTTTTTGAGGCATCTTGGAACTTCATGTTACGCGATTTGTCCCCTTGGCCGTCCTCTTCGGGCTCTTTATCCGTTGACTTGTTCTTCTTGTCATTGCTGGGATTGCTGAATGTTCTCCGAAGGTTGTAGTAATCGATTGTTGCATGATTGGCACCTGGATGCCAAGGGCATTTCTTCTACAAGAGCTTTTCGAATTGCTCCTGCGTCGTTGTCTTCCTGCCTCGCGGAGGACGGTCCACAGCCGCGACGAGGTAGTCTGGCTTGCGCTTTCGGGATGAACCCGAGTAGTCCCGCTGGCTCTTGTCCGTACAGTTGTCATTTGTGAGCCTTGGGTTGTTTTCGTTGCACCTCGGGAACCATTCACACATCTTCTCCTCTTGCTCGAACCAATCGTGCATCATGTCATGAAGTCCTGCAACAATTTTTGGTCTGTTCCGCCCAAAGTCTCTATAGATGCCTGGGTCGGTGAGGCCATTGTAGAAGCAGTCGATGATGTTCTCTTCCGAGATGTTTGCAATGGTGGCTCGTACATCGAAGAAATGGCATGTGTATGATTGTAAGAGCTCGTTGTGTTCCTGTTTACACTGAGCAAGGTCATGACGAGTACCTGCGCGGGCGATCGCCCCCTGGAAGTTGTCGATGAAGACTTTCTTGAGCCCCTCCCAGGAGTCGATCGAGTTGTTGCTGAGGCTCTCCAGCCATGTGAGTGGTGCAGGGTCCAAAGCCATCGGGAGCCTCCTGCAACTTCTATGGCGGTAGAGTAACATTGTAGCCATTGCTGAGGAGCTTGTTTGCCGTCCTACTTGGTGATCCCAATTGGCTTGAAGCCCTCAGGGTACTTGTAATTGTTGAACCGTGCTGTGAACGCTGGAAAGCGATCACTGCAGTCGGTACCTTCTGGATCAGCTACTTCATGCTCTCTGCATCTGGAATCAATTATGAATCGCGCATCGCGTCCGTCATTGATTTTCTGGTGCAGGTCTTCAATGGGTAAGTCTTGAGGATTCCGATGGTTGGGATGATTAGGTTGTCACGGGTTGCTTCCTTGAGGTGGCTGCTGCCTCCCGCTAGTGGCTTGACTTCCACGAGCGTTGTCGTTGTTATTGCTTCGTTGATGTCGAGGACAGCCGCCTGCCGTTCGACTGTTAGCCTAGCTGCGGCTCTCGCCCAAGTGTTCTTCTCTGATAGCTGACGCCGGGTTTTGTCGATCGAGCTGGATCCATGCTCTCTGTGTGTAGCGAAGTGCTTGGTGCAGGTTTGGATTGTTGCTGCATTCGACTATGGCGGTTACCCTGGCGATGTTAGCCACAGGGGTTCTGAAGCCCGCTCGCTCACGACGGCGAATTCGTCGTCCAGTTCACAATGCATAGATCATATGTGCTCGTTGACCCTCCTTCGCCGGGCTACGCGGGCTCTGTTCCTGGCCCTTCGTGCCTCACGCTCGGTGTCGTTTTCGTCGCCGGTGTTGGCTGTGGCCTCATCTTTGGATATGATGTCAAGTGTTTCGTTGGGTGAGAGGCCATCATCCTCCCCCTCTTCTGCCATCAACACTTGGCGTGATATGAGTTCGTCGGAGCTCGCTTCGACTAGCTTGGTCGATTCGTCTGCCGTGGTGGCTAATGGCTTGCCCTCCTGAAAAGGCAAGGGCTCGAGGTGTGCCACGAGTCGGTCTTCATCTTCGAATAGATCGGAGAGTTTCAGGCCCTTCCAATGCACGAAACGACCTTCTGGGGTGGAGGTGATCATCAGACCATCGTCACCAAGGCGACCCGCAGTTCCCCGACGTGCCATGGCTTCGGGTTTCCCGATTTGGAGTAAAAAGTCCAAGTTCTTTTCCAATGCAGAGAGGGACTCGAAATTGTTGGCCTCCTGAGGTTCAGTGGCCGAATTGCATGGACCGAGTCGTGATTGGCTACGCAAGTCCTCAGATTGGAGCGAGTCCGATCCAAGCGTGGTTGTTGCAGCACGGGGTGGAGTCGCATTGAAAACGGACTCCTCCTCGATCTTCCTGGCGGAACCATCGGTCAACAAGTCATCGAGATTGTCGACAAACTCATTGAGCTCGCTGTGAAAAGTTGCTGCGAGAGTTTTCAGCTTCATGACGTCGATGGTGAGTTGACGGAAATCACCTGCGCCGTCTGCGACGCAAACCCATGAGCCGAAAATGAGCGTCGTGCCCATGGGGAGCACGGCACTGGTGAACTTGAATGATGCCATCAAGTTCGTCGATGGATCTTCGATGCGGTCTCCTACCTGGCTCGCCAGCTGTTGGTGTTTTACCGCCTGCCCACCGAGGGGTATACCCGATGTTGTGAGTTTTAGGTAGGGTATCGCCGAGATCAGGAACTCGAAGGTGCAAGCAACATGAGGTTTAGATAGGTTCGAACCACGATGTGCGCAATACCCTACGTCCTGTTTGGTGGTTTGTATTGCGTTGGGTGTTGATGATGTTTTGAGGGGGTCCCTGCCCGCCCTTATATATATCCGGGAGGACAAGGTTTCATGAATCCTAGTCCGACACTAGCTTAGCAATCCTACTCGAGTACAACTTGAGTAGCTTCCTTCTGTATCGACTAGTTCTACTTCGCATGCGAGTATAGTACAACATAGATAAGGTATAGGATATGTCCTATCCCCTATTCCTGTATGATCTACGTTATGTACACAGTCCCGTAGTTCCAGGTCTGACAGCCAGCCCTAGCGAAGGTAGCCATGTGGTAAAGGAAAACACACGAGGCCGAGCTACAAGGGCTCATCTTGGGTCGATTTTTAGGGTTGATCGATAGAGCAAAGTGCTGGAGCTAGGTTGTCAGCGTGGAGGTGCTTATGGCGGTGGTGGCAAATAGGCTGCCAAGAAAACTAAAATTCTTGGCGACCTCGAGCTCGGTTGAGGTTTATAGCTCGTCGGGGTTGTAGTTGGAAAGCTGGCAGAGGTGCTAGCATGGTTGATTTGGAAGTGGTGGCAGAAGGAGGAAGGAATAAGCCAACGGACGAATAGGCGGTTTGGTGGGTGCAGCAGTTGGAAATCCAGCAAACTCCGACGGTGCTAGGGGGCCCTTCTGGACCTCAAACTTGTTCGGGGAAATGGAGGGGAGTGTAGTGTTGGTGCCACTTAAAAACACTACAAGTGTACTGCAAGCACTTGGATTAGTGTATTAATTCGCTCAGAGTATTCCCCAATGTTTATCAGTCCACAGGACAAGTGATTTGTGATTCAACTATTGTACTAATTCTATTAACTGAACAAAGTATATATGTATGAAATCAAAGTAAAGAACTAAGACTTACAAGTCAAAAGCTAACGGTTATCAACAAATATAACTAAAACATTCTTCTTAAGGATCCATGATTACTTGCATATGCTTTCACCACACAAGCAGTATTGATACAAGCGTTACCAATCGATTGTGTAAGAACTAGCACATTATTTCACCACACAAGCGGTACGTACTGATATAAGCGTTTCCAATCAATTGTGCAATACATGACTGTTTTCCTCCCGCATACCATCAATACATAGGGGTAATCAACCATCTCGCTACAAGCACACTATGATGATAACAACAACAAAAAGGATTACTATAACCCTACTGATATTGCTGGCCAAGCACATTAATGTATTTATCAACACAGCTCTATAAAAAACATAACAACCAAAACTCAAGTTTAGAAATTACATATCACGACCTCCCTTTGACCCTAAGGATGAATAGACTTTACCCAATGATATTGTACACTTTGACACACAAAAGAGGTATAAAGACTCTGTAGAGTAACTTGATTGGAGATGGTGGCGAGACAAGACAACACTTGGTCGATCAGACAGAGATCGGCCTAGGTGTTCCTTCGTCCTTCCATGGTCTCCTGCAACACTTGGCGTTATGCTGCAATCTGTTCTTTGTTCCTTTACCTGTGGCGGCAGTGGAATGGGTAGAATGTGTTGTATTCACGAAACTCTAACTCTCTTTGTAACATACCGTGATTTTCATGAAGTGTTATATGTCAAGAAGTGCAATTTTCAAAAACTTTTTCATGTTATGCTACTAGCTAGGATTCACCATAAGAATGCCTTCTCTCTCTCTTTCTAAAATTCCTAGTAATTTAAAACCTACCCACCCTAAGGATATATTTGTTAGTGTGAAATGTTTGATTCTTATTGAATTTGGCTTTATTTGAATTCTATTTGATTGTTACAAATTGTGTGGAATTTAAATTCAAATGGGCCATTTGAATTTAAATTCAAATCTAACCTCCCTAACAAACCTAGTCTACTGATCAAACCCGGCCCACAACCCGACCTAGCCCGCCTAAACCCCTCGGCCCAACCAAACACACCCGGCCAAGCCAAAGCCGGCTCCTGAGCAAGCACGGCCCAGCAACACCACCCGCACACACAGCCCATGCTCCCCTTTTCCCCTTGTGCAACTGACCTGTGGGGCCGGAGCACTGCTCCGCTTTCCCCTTCCTCCAGCCTGCACCGCACCCCGTTCAAAGCCCACGCTCGTGCCTGCATGACCGCCTTGCCCCCACGGTGTGGCAGAACCGCCTAAATTATTCCGGTTCAAGTGCGCAGACCATCGCTATACAGGCGACAGGATCTCATCACACTTCAAATGGAACAACTCATTGGTCTGTCAGGTCACCGCCCGATTCAACCACAGTTACATAGGATCGACGTAGCTTTACCTTGCACGAAGGCGAGTCCAGACTTACAACAGCTCACAACTTTTACACCACAGGATAATTAAACATTATTACACAGGGGTTTTATTTCATCCTAGCTAATACGAATTTATACAAGCATTGTTTGAAAACTTCAAGTTTTAACTGACAGTATTCAGAGGGGGCAGTGGAAAAGATATAACATCGCGACTACATACGTCGCAGAGGTAGGCACCATACTTAGCCCAAAGCATGGCGTCATTCCGATGGGTCATTGCTGGCCGGGGACGGATCCCATTCTACGGACCAGCCAAGCAGAACATAACAGGGCCAAGGAGAACTAGCCACAGAGTCCTCGAATGGCATACCTGAAAATCACATTACTAGCAAGGTTGAGTATACTGATACTCAGCAAGGCTTACCCGACATTGGGCATACTTAGCCCATAACTAGACCATGATAGATTGTAACGGCTCTAGTTTCCTTTTGCTGAAAAGCAACAAAGAGTACGTCCTTACTTTCATATTTTAACTTTCAGTTTCTAGCTTCTTTTAATCATTCTAGGTAAGCACCTATACTAGTCAAGCAAGGTAGATATTAGGCATCCATCAAAATTATTCCAGTAACTGTTACTCTTATTACTCTATGTGGCAGAAGTATCAAGCAGTCTCAATCACCGCGAGAAACGGACGATTCCTGAATCAAATTTCATAACCTTGCAAGGGATCCTAACTCACATGCTCGAAAACTTTCCTTTCCAGGCAACCTTTCCCATCTTATTCCGGGGTGTGGATCAGGGCCACCACAAGCGACTGCAGGACCATATGCACATCCAATGTGCAGGACGTACGTCTACAGCGCGACTGTATGACCGTACTCCTGTCTGCTATGTAGAACGTATTCCCACACGGTGGTGCGTGTGTGCAACAAGACCAAATTCGAGTGGTAGGGTAAGTCCACTAGCCGGGCCAATCAGGTATTAGGCTTACCGCGTACCATATTTACGGTATGTGGCTAGTACTTTCAAACACTTGACCACCACTACCACACACTGCGGCCTTATCAAACTTAAACCAACACAGACGGGTACCATTCCAATTCATGGTGCTGCACATAATCCCGTCCGTGATCCTTATAGTGATTGCAAAATAGTAAACAATCAACTCCTATATCGCGCGAGTGATAGGAAATCACTCGACTTCTGCCGGTCCTATTAGCAAAGCATCTACTTGATAAGGACTCAGAAACATTACATAGGTTCGTAGGTTCATGCAACTAGGGTTTTATAACAACTCCTAACACTTAATGCACAAGATAGATATATAGTAATATAAGTGCATAATTTAAAATACTGGGTTATGCACCGGGGCTTGCCTTCGTGGGTGGAGCTGGGGTTAGGAATGTCAATTACTTCCGAACTTTGGTTTGGGGCTTCAGTAAGACCTTCGGCGACGTTCACTTGGTCTTCAAAAATACCCTGCTCGGTTTCCGGGACCAACTCGTAGGTTCCGTCTTTAAGCGTCATCGATTCTACATGATATGCAATTATTTAAATTAAGTGATTATTAAGTTAATAACTTTACTTCACTATAAAGTTGCAATCCACCAATTCACAGTCAAAGCATTGCAAAACAAGGATTGGAATCCCAAGAATTTCAACCTACTTATGGTATATTAAACCAATTAGCTCTACTAGTATCATAATTAATTTCTATAGCTTCAAGCATAGGAGTACTGAGGTTAGAAATTTAATTACACATACCTGAAGCTATTACAAGACTTCTGTTAATTTTTTTCATATTTTTAAACCTAACAGAATAGAAATATAGAAATGCACAAATTCAAACTTAAGATAATAAGTTTTATTTTTAGTTTGAAAACTACAGAGATTCTGGCCTTGAATTTTTTTAAGCGTGTTCACCTCTATCAGATGAGCTTGCTATAAATTTTCAAACCAGAAGCTAAGTTATTTGAATTAAATTCAAATTTTAAGTTTAAATCAAATCCTAAGGCAAAAAGTGCTATAAAATTATTCAAAATTTACTATGCATTACCCAACATTAGAACAACACATGGTAAAAATATCTAAGTATAAAAGCATCAGTAGCATGCTTGAATAAAATTTACTTTACTTCAAACCTACTTTGCACAAGTTTAAATTGGTTCAAGTTAGAGTATAGTGTTGGTGATGAAATTTGCACACAAGTTCACCTATATCACATACAAGTTGCATACCAAAAATCACATGAAATAAATCTAGCATGCAAGAGATACATACAAGATTCCCTTTTGTTAAACTTTAAAATAACACTTAAAGCATTAAGTTTCAAACTAAACTTTAGTAACAAAAGTTGTAGACCTGGACTTCTGAAATATAACAGAACTAGTTTGACAATTTTTTGATTTTTCTACAAATTTCTACAGATTTTCAAAGCTAGCTGATTTGAATTGGGGGGTACTGATATTTTGCAGATAGGACCCTAGAAAGAAAAGAATGTCTGCAATTGGGTCCCTGGCTGGTTTGAACCGAGGAACAGCAACGGTGGTGATCAAATTCCGGTGAGGAGGATCACCGGCGGCGAGGGGAAAGTGGGGAAAAATGTTCAGGAGCTCACGGCGGGCTCGGGGGTGGCCGGAATCGAAGCAGAACGGTGCGGAGATGGCGGCTCGATGGAGGACCGAGCCGGCGCGGTGAGGTCTCGATGCGGCGGCGGCGTTCCAGCGGCCAGAGTGTAGGAAGGCGGTGAAGAAGTAGCTAGGAAGCTTCCACGCATAGATGTAGTGCTGGTGGTGAGATCGGTGAGGGCCAAAAGGAGGCGAAGCGGCGGGACAACGGTGAAGTCGATCGGCGGCAGTGGACAGAATGGCCGGCGCGGCATTCTAGTGGTGTGCATGTGAGGGAGTGGAGAAGAACTGGTTTGAGAGCTTTAGTGGGGTGTAGTGGTGCTGGTGGAGCACGGAATTGTGGGTGTGGGGCGACAGAGGTGGCTGACGACGGTGAGCAGAGCCGGCGGCGGAGCTGTGGCAACGGTGCCGAGCGAAGAAGAAGCCGAGGAAGCGAATTGCGAGTGCGTGAGAGTGTAAATGAAGTCGAGGAAGGCTCCTGGATGTGCTATGGGAACAAGAGGGGCACGGGCGAGCTGGAACAGCTACTGGCGATAGGCAGCGCGACGTGGCGGCTTCGGGCGACGGAGGCACGACGTGGCAGGGCGGGGAGAAGCCAGCCGGGGTCGAGCGAGCGGTGGGCAGTGAGCTGGAGGGCCAGGTGGTGGGGTTAAAGCGGCGAGGGTAGCTGTCAGCGCGGGATCTCGCCAGCGAGGGGCGGCGGGCGGTGGAGCAGAGCATCAGAGAAACAGAGAGGGAGGGGAGAGAGGAAGACGATGAGGACCTCTCTGTAATTTTCCAAAAGAGCAAGGGGTGCACTGTAAAGTAAAATTTTCATTCAAACCATAGCCCAAATGAAAATATGCTCAAAAGCAAAAGTGTAGAGTTTAAAATGATCTACAACTTTGCTTCAAGGGTCAGCTTCAAAAGAGTTAGGGCTTTGAAGCCATTTTGAAATCCGACAAACTAACAAATTTCACATAAAACCTATTTAAAATTCACATTCCAAATGAAACCTTAGGATAATTCCACTTCTTACAGTGGTTTAAAAGTAAATTCTTGCTCTTACAAAACTAACCCTCATACCAATTTAAATTTACCCTATCCTCAAACACATTTAGCCAAAGAACCCTAATTTTTCCATAATTACAAAAATACCCTTTACTTGCATTTAGGTTTTTAAAAGCATTTATCAAAGCAACACACACTTCATTCTAACAAGCACAACATATTCTAGAATTTATCATGCCTATCTCCTAAATACCTGAAACGTCACACGCGGTGGCCGACAGGCACATGCTTGTCGGAGCCTGCCAGCCCCCGCCTGCGTCACCTACCCGCACCACGCGCTAGCTGCTAAAGCAGAGAAACCGCCTGGCCGCGCCTTGTTACCCCGCCAGCAACCGCGTGTCCCGACCCGGACACTTAGACCTGCGCCAACCACGCAAAACCCTCGCCCCTGCCTCACCTATAAGAGCCCTGAGCCCTTAGGGTTTCCCCCTTGTCCGCTGCCACAACCAGAGGAGGGAGAAGCCAGGAGGGAGAAGGAGAGAAGGAAGAGAAGCTTGAGGAGGAGGACCAGCCGTCGGAGCTCCGTCGCTCCTATGCACGTATGATGGCATCGACGTAGCTACTCAGCACGGCACGGCACCAGGCCCCCTGCTTTGCCTCGTCGCTGCTCCGAGCATCCCCTCATCCGACCCGACCGATGAGTGCTACCATTATTCCCCATCACCCTCCAGCTGGCGGCCTCCGCGCCGATGAGCCTTCCCTAGTGCAGCCCTAGGACCACCCCGTCCCTTGTTGCCACGCCTGGAGGAGCCCTTCGTGCTGCACCTTTTGTGCAGAAGCCGCCATCTCCGTCTTTCGTAGCCCCAGCGCCGCTATGGCCTGGTACGCCGACACCCCGCGAGCGCTGAGGCCGTGCTGCAGCCTCGACCAAGACCGAGTGCTCGCACACGTGCTCACCCAAACTCGGCCGGCCGCAAGGCCAATTCTTGGCCTTGCTGTACCACACCGCCGCCGCTGTTGCCCAACCTTGCCGCCGTAGAGCGCCAAAGCCCCAAGCACATGCCTGCGCCTATGCCGGGCGACCCAAAGGGTGAGCCATGGCCCTGGCCCATCCAGACCGCTGCCCTAGCCTCGCCACGTCTCAGCGTCGGTGTGACATGCCCACGCCACGGACATGGTGATTGCGTGCAACGCCCGGCACCGTGCCGTGGCGCACGCGGGCGCCACTACAACATTTTACCGAGCGCCTTGCGTGCATCCGCCATGCACGCCCACTCGCTATCACACACACGCAAGCACCTGCACCGGATCTGGGCACAGCCACACCAGATCCGCCTGAGGCACTACTAGAAATTTGGGCTTTTGCAACGCTAGAAAATTGTGGCAATAGGGGCCAAACCGTGGCAATATGTATCAATTGCCACAACATGATGGTCACTAGCAACCGTGGAAAATAGTTGCATCCTTGTTTCGTTGCAATAAATATGGTTTTTGCACACATTTGTTGCAATAAATATGGTTTTTGCCACGCAATGATGTGTTGCATTTGATACATTTTGCAATGACAGAAGTCGAGGCAATAGTAGGTTTTGCCGCGGATTTATTGTCACACCCGATTTACAAGGACACAAACCGAGTAGTCATATATGCGCCAGGATCAAGTCACGCATATATCCAACAGAATCATCAAGATATCACGACACATATCACGAAATAAAAGCGTATAAATTGTAAATGAATTCTTTATTACAACCGAATCAAGAATCGATTCAAGGAGTGTGGAAGCGTAAAATGAATACATGAAGAACAGGGCGCCACAGGGACGTCGGCTGGGAGACAAACGCCTAGAAGTCGTCGAGTCCACTGATGTAGTCCTCCACGTCACCTGGTACTGAGCAGCAATTGAAGATATCCCCAAAGAGAACAGAAGAGTAGAGAAGACAAGTGTGAGTACACAACTTGTACTCAACAAGTATAACACAAACCATGAGGCTCTACGGTTAGCTGACTCAACTGCGTTAGCTTTTAATCTGGGCAAATTTTATTAAAGCTATTTACTACCAGTGCATGAATTACCATAACCCAAATTACTGAATAATTAATTAAAATTACTGATGAGTCTACTGAAATCCAATTCAAACCACCAAAGATAAACCCCACTAATCAGACAGAGGATCTGGGCCGCTCATGACCGTGAGCACGGCTAGTATATCAGTTTTACACTCTCGAGAGGTTGCATATCTTTACCCACAAGTCGTGAGCTACGCTAGTTGTTCATCACACTTCCTTAGATGAGATGACTAGCAAGCGCACTACGAGACCGTTACAAAGGACCACGTTAGTAAGGTGTAACCGCTAAGGTTTCTGGGTCGGCGACAATGGGGCCCACCTCACGGGGTACAAGCACACAGCACAGACCAAGCCGGAGGAGCAGGGACCATTGAAGCTTACCACCCCTCTTGCCCCGTAGGTAAGTTACTCCCGAACCAAAATACTCTAATTAGTAAGTCAAGACCGTCCTATTCCAGTCTCGTGGTTGCGCGGTTGTCCCAGGTTGTCGCTCTATGAACCGGTCCTTAGGGAGAGTGGCCAACCAAGCACTAAGCACCGTGCTGGCCCCCTAAACCATGTTTCTATAAAAGTATATTTTAACGAGACATGAGCCGCTCAAGCACACATCACAGAGGGCCACTCTCAGAATCAAGTTACATATACCATTAATCAAATTTAATTAAAAATGACAAAAATGTGTGAGAGCGCAGCACCTAGCACAACTTAACCAAAATGCAACCCAAGGTATTTATTGTGGCAGAACCAACCTGAATTACACCGGCTCAAGTACGCAAATCCTCTTTCAAGGGTTCCAACGTAATTCAAATAGTGTAATCCCTTGGCCTGTCGGGTAATGTCCCGATGAACCACCGAATGCAGGATCAAACAAGGTACCTCGCACGAAGGTGAGTCCAGAGATACCATCACCGTCATATTTCACATCACAGGCATTTATATTATATGAGTTTTCAAAAGTAATATCAATTTCAAACTGATAGGATTTATTACAAACCGGTTCAAGTTTTCAAGTTTACGGCAGCGGAATTTAAACCACAACCACTGTACACGTCGCGAGTGAGGATATCATGCTAAGCCCTGCCATGATATCACTCGGTAGGATCAGTGTTGGCCGGGGACAGGTCCCACTACACAGACCAACCATCGGGCAGAGTGTAAGGCCATGGCATAGGCAGAGCAGAGTCCTCAGGGGGATTACCTGAATAAAAAGTCACAATACAAGACTGAGTATTCTAATATTCAGCAAGGCTTACCCGTTTCATGGTATAATTTAGCCATGTAACTGGAATTATGAAGGCTTTCATGGTTATGGGTAAGGTTTTCAGCTGAGAAGCAACAAAGAGTAGATCCTTAATTTCAAATTTTACCTTTCAAGTTCTATGTGATTAACCACTCTAGATAAGCGCCTATAACTATTCAAACATGGTAGAGTCTTTAGCCAAACATCATCTTTGATAACCATAAAGTTGCTCTTGTTACTCTATGTGGCAAAGTGATCAAGCAGTCTCAACTTCCGCGAGAAACGGACGATTCTTGAATCGAATTTCAGCCTTGCAAGGGTAAACCTAACTCACACGCTTGGAACATCCAAAGATTGTTCCAAAGCAACCATTTGCCTTTCATTCTGACTCGTGGATCAGATCCACCACAAGTGACTGCAGGACCATACGAACAATCAATGTGCAGGAAGTATATCTGTAGCGCGACTACATGATCATACTCCTGGTTGCCCTGCAACACGTATTCCCACACATCAAGGCGAGTAACCGAAAAAACCAAATACGAGTGGTGGGAGGTATGTCCACTCCTCGGGCCGATTGGTTACTAGGCTTACCGCTTACCATATTTCACGGCATATGGCTAGTACTTTCAAACGCTTAACACCGCTACCACACACTGCGACTTTAACCAATTCACCAACACAGACGGGGTATCATCTCAACCATGATACTTCACATAAACCCCGTCCGTCATCCTTATAGTGATTACAGGAATATAAACACTATAATTCCTATAAGCTCGCGAGTGACAGGCAATCACTCGACTTTACCGATCCTATTAGCGTAGCAGCTATTCGAGCTCAAGTTCTAGTATTCAATACATTGGTTTCTAGGAAAATGCAACTAGGGTTTCCCATACAACTCCTAAGAACTTAATGCATAGGTAGGTATAAATAAATATTGGGAAAATTCCCTGGAAGGCCCTCAAGCAAATGACGCTTCCTTCTATGGCCCTGGAAAACTGAGACGTCCTTCTGTGGCCTCCTTTTTATTTTCGTTCCCTTCCATGGCCCTCCCGTTAGATCCAGTAGCCCATTCTGTTAGGGTTTAAGGTTTGAGGTGAGAAGAAAAATATCTTGGTCTGAACTGCCCCTGGCACTCCCACACACTCCCCCGACCCCATCTTCCCCATCCATCCCGTGAGCGGCGTGTGGGCAGCTGCAGGGGCCGGGCGGGCGGCGAGCTGCGGCGGGCGGCTACGGCGCCGGGCGGGCGGCGAGCTGCGGGCGGGCGCATGGCGGAGGGCTGCGGGCGCCGGGCGGGCGGCGAGCTGCGGGCGGGCGGGCGGCGGGCAGAGGGCAGCGGGCGCCGGGCGGTGGGCTGCGGGCGCCCGTGCTGGCTTGTTTGGAATCTTAGAGCTAATAAACAAAGAAATATTTATCACAAGTTTCTTTGCTGCCATTTCATGATATCTGGAAGTAGGCTGCTCATTTTATGTGCCATTTTTCTTCTTGTGCTTCGAATGTAGGAAACATTGTGAGCTCATCAGGGTCAAATAAGGAAGTTGCAGTTTTACAGGGCCATAGAAGGAAGCGTGATTTGTTTGAGTGCCTTGCAGGGGATTTCGCCCGGGGGTACTATGGTCTTTTCATAGCCACTTAACTGGGACTTAACTGCAGATGTAACGGGAGGGCCGTGGAAGGGAACGAAAATAAAAAGGAGGCCACAGAAGGGCATCTCAGTTTTCCAGGGCCATAGAAGGAAGCGACATTTGCTTGAGAGCCTTCCAGGGAATTTTCCCAATAAATATAGATTGCAGTGTAAATAAAGTAGAGGGTTATGTCCGGGGCTAGCCTTCTTGAGTCGGGTTGGGGGCAGGAGTGTCAAAGTTTTCCGAACTTTGGTTCGGAGCTTCAGTTAAATTTCCGACGACGTTCCCGGGGTCTTCAGAAATTTCCACTTCTGATTCCGGGATCAGTTCGTAGTCTCCGTCGGTGAGAGTAGTTGAGTCTATATGATATGCAAAGATGTAGTTTAACGGATGCATATACTTTTATTTTATATTACAATAAAGTTGCAATATAGTGAAAACACAGTTCACTCATCACACGTATCATTTACTCTTTTACTGGGCAGTCATTTATCGGGTATAAAATAACCTAGTTAGCTTCATTAGACAACATGTTTTATTTTCACAAAATAAACTACCATAGTATTGGGGTTGAAATTATAGATTAAGCTATGTCTGAGCCATCGTTAATTTATCAAGATTTTATTTTTACAGAAATTAAGCCACAAGGATAAATAACAATAGCACTAACACATTAAGTATTATTTATGACCATTTATACACCCAATATTTTGCTCTAGGTTTTTGTGCACAGGTTACACTACTCAAGTTCAACACCTCAAAATATTTTCATAATTTTTAAACATTTAGAACTGCAGATATTAAATATATATGGTTAAATAGGCATTATCCATGATTAAACTCATTCATTATAAAAATATCATACAAACAGTAGGTCAATTATTTTTCATAAGTACTACATGTCAAAGCAAAACTAACTCATTTGGTTTTACATTTTTACTATTTTTCTACTATTTACTAAGCATTTTTCATAGTCTACAACTACTTAAACTTAATATTTAAATTAGAGTAAAAACTACTTAGAAATTGAAAGTCAACCTGTAAGGAAAGTTGTAGATCCTAAAATAAGTAATCCAACAAATTTTAGTTTGTATTTTTCCGACTTTTTCTTTAATTTCTGTGGAATTTCAAAGTTTGCAGCAAAAATAACAAAAGGTGTCCCTATAGGCACTATTCATCTGAGTCATGAGCTTTACAGACAGCCCCCTGGGCTTTTGTATCTTTCAACCCGAGGCCCTTGGCCGTGGTCAGAGAGGGAGGCGTGGGTTTGACCGGCTAAATCCGGCGACGGCGATCGCCGGCGGCGAGGGTGGAGGGCCGTGGGAGCATCACCAAGTCTGTGCGCACCTGTAGACGCTCGGGATCGGGGTGGGGCGGCCTATAGCGGCGGCGCGACGAGAGCAGGCGGCCGGCAGCGGAGGCGGCGCTCCGGTGGTCGTGAGCGGCGAGGAAGGGGTCGGGAAGCTTTAGGGCGGTGTGGGGAAGCTCAAGGTAGGGTCAATTGGGGTCGAGGAGGGTCGGGAAGGGGTGCTCCACGGCTAGCAGGGGGCGGCGACAGGCGGTAGTCGCTGGCAGTGGCGCTCTGGCCGAAATTCGACGACGTTTAGGGGCTGGTGAGCATGAGCAAGTGCTGGGGAAGCTTGCTAGGGGGTCGGTGGGGGCAATGGGCGGTCGACGGCGGCTGTCCACGGCGCCTAGGAGCTCACCGGAAGGAAGGAGTGGGGTGGCGGTGGTGATCGGGCTCGGGGTGCACACGGCAAGGGGAAAAGAGATGGAAATAGGTTGAGTGTTGTCTACTGGTACTGCTGGGCATAAGAGGGAGGGAAGAGAAGCAGACGCGGGTGCAGAACACGGCGGCGACGATGTGGCGGCCGGCGGAGGCTCGGGGGTCGTGGCACGCGCGAAACAGGACAGCAGGGGAGGGCTAGGGCAGCGACCGACGTCCAAGTGACGCGTGGGGAGGGTGGCAGCAGGAGGTGGAGCGGCAGCGGCCGGCACAGCGGCAGCGGGGAGGTGCTCTGCACCGGCGGTAGTGAGGAGTAGGAGAGCAGAGGGGTGCCAGAGGAAGAAGAAGGGAGGGGGGGTCCAAGGGACACATTTGGAAAAATAGAAAATCTAGGGACCTCTCTGTAAAGTAAGATTTCCCATTGATCTAAAACTCTAATGAGAAAATGCCCAAAATAGAAGTTGGAGAGTTTTTCAAACCCTACAACATTGCTTTAGGGTTCAAGTTCAAAAACCTAACGTACACAGCTTTAATTTTAAATTTTGAACAAAAGTCGTATTTAAATTTTGTCCTTACGGAGGTAGATTTCATGCAGTTTTGGACGTAATTGCAAGTTTTCATGCAATGTCATGATGACTTGCATTCTTACGTTTTGATCCTAAGTAAACTTTGAGAATTACTTTTATACTTCAATTATCTTACAAAAAAGGACCCATACTTTTGCTTTAATCACATCTAAGTCCTTATTTTCACATAAACACCCAAATTTCATAGAATTTAACATATCTATTACAATTTCTTTCCTATTGCGGTACTAATTTGACACCTAGGGTGTCACATGCTTTCTATGTTTTTGGTTCTACCTCCCATTCTTACCCATTTAGCACTAAAGGGCCCACATTTTTCAAAACTACATAAATACCCTTTTTCCCTTTGCACTTAAATTTGAATACACATACACAAGAATCTAGGGTTTATAATTCTAAATACCAAAATGTCACAGCCTTCCCCCCTAAAAAGAATCCCATCCCGAGATTCTGAAGCAGATTGGAATTGGGTGATTAGATTTGGGAATTGGCTTGAAGGAAGTTTGGGAAATTTCGTTGAAGATAAGATTCAGTTTCCCAAGTTGCTTCTTCTTCGGTGTGATGATCCCATAAGATCTTATACATCTTAATCTTCTTTCTTCTAGTGACTCTCTCCTTAGTATCAAGAATTTGTATGGGTTGTTTAGTGTAAGATAGATCAGGTTCGATCTCAATGGCTGGTGCTTCAACGATCTCAGTAGGTACTTTGATACATTTCTTGAGTTGAGATATATGGAAGACATCATGAATGGCAGCCAACTGACATGGAAGACAAATTCTGTAAGCCACTGGGCCATAGACTTTAAGGATTTCAAAGGGTCCGACATATCGGGGTGCCAACTTCCCTTTTATGCCGAAACGCTGAACACCTTTGGTAGGAGATACTCGGAGATAGACAAAATCCCCTACTTGAAATTGCAGAGGTTTTCTCCTTTGATCTGCATAACTCTTTTGTCTAGATTGGGCTGCTTTGAGGTTGGCATGAATAACCTTGACCCTATCTTCAGTTTTAACAACTAGGTCTGGTCCAAAAATTTTGCGTTCGCCAGTCTGAGACCATCTTAAAGGGGTTCGACATCTTCGACCGTATAACGCTTCAAAGGGAGCCATTTGAAGACTAGACTGATAGCTATTGTTTTAAGAAAACTCGGCCAAGGCGAGACACTTGTCCCAGCTTGCACCATAGGGAATAATACAAGCTCGGAGCATGTCTTCAAGAATTTGGTTGACTCGCTCAGTCTGTCCATCAGTCTGAGGATGATACGCAGAGCTTCGAATTAGTTTGGTTCCAAGAGCATATTGTAGTTGTTCCCAGACGCGAGCAATAAATTGTGCCCCTCGATCAGAAATGATAGCTTTTGGGACACCATGCAATCAAACAATTTGATCAAAATAGACTTCGGCATACTTTTTGGCAGAATAAGTGGTATGCACTGGAAGGAAGTGAGCAGTTTTGGTAAGTCTATCAATGATCACCCATATGGAGTCATGTTTTTGGGATGTGTTGGGAAGACCAACTATAAAATCCATACTATTCCATGATGGGATGGGTAGTGGTTGGAGTGTACCAGATACTCTCAGATGACTGGCTTTAACTCTCTGGCACGTATCACATTCGGATACATATTTAGCAATTTCTCTTTTCATTCTGGTCCACCAAAAATTTTGTCGAAGATCTTGGTACATTTTAGTACTACCAGGATGAATAGAAAACTTGGATAGACGTACTTCATCAAGGATTTGTTTATGAAGTTGATGATCCTTAGGCACAACAATACGATTGTTGAACCATAGAATTTCTTGATGATCAGTGTGGAAACACTTATATTTTGCTTCTCCCTGAGATAGTTTCAACTTGATAATTTTGATACCTTCATCATATAATTGCGACATGATGATTCTATCTTGAAGGGTAGACTCAATAGATAATAAATTCAAACTACCTTGAGGAATGATCTCCAGATTGAGTTTCCTCATCTGATAGCAGAGAGTTTCACTGAAGATTTCTATGGATAAGCAATGACAATGTGCCTTGCGGCTAAGTGCATCTGCAACCATATTGGTCTTACCAGGATGGTAGTGTACCTCAAGATCGTAGTCTTTAATCAGTTCTAACCAACACCTTTGCCTCATATTAAGGTCAGCTTGAGTAAAGATATATTTGAGGCTCTTATGGTCAGTGTAAATGTTACACTTGGCGCCCATAAGATGATGTCTCCAAATCTTGAGAGCGTGAATAACCGCTGCCAATTCAAGATCATGGGTTGGATAGTTTTGCTCATGATTCCGGAGTGCTTGGGATGCATAAGCAATGACCTGGTTGTTTTGCATAAGAACACAACCAAGTCCAGTTCCAGAAGCATCACAATATATATCGAAAGACTAAGTGCTATCTGGTTGGGCTAGCACTGGAGCAGTTGTTAGAAGTTTTCACAAGGTGTGAAATGCTTCTTCACACTTATCATCCCAATGGATCTTAATCTCTTTCTTAAGTAGTTCAGTCATGGGTTTGGCTATTTTGGAGAAGTCTGGAATGAATCGGCGATAGTATCCTGCCAATCCAAGGAAGCTTCGGATTTGATGGACTGAAGTTGGAGGCTTCCAATCCATAACCTCCTGAACTTTGGTTGGATCAACCAATATGCCTTCACTGAAAATAGTATGTCCCAAGAATTTCACACTATCCAGTCAGAATTCACATTTTGAGAATTTGGCGTAAAGGCAATGATCACATAGCCGTTGAAGAACGACACGTATGTGATTAGCATGATCTTCTTTAGTCTTAGAATATATCGGAATATTGTCGATGAAAACCACGATGAATTTGTCGAGTTCCGGCATAAAGACTGAATTCATGAGATACATGAAATATGCCGGTGCGTTTATAAGTCCAAATGACATAACCAGATATTCATACAATCCATATCTGGTCGAGAAAGCCGTTTTTGGAATGTCACTAGGCTTGATTTTCATCTGATGATAACCAGAGCGTAGGTCAATCTTAGAAAAGACCTTAGCTCCAGCGAGTTGATCGAACAAGATATCAATGCGGGGAAGAGGGTACTTATTTTTGATAGTGACCGCATTGAGTGGGCGATAATCGACACATAGGCTTAAGCTATTGGTCCTTTTTCTTTACAAAAAGAGCAGGACAGCCCCAAGGTGAAGCACTTGGGCGTATGAAACCTTTATCCAGAAGATCTTGTAGTTGGATTTTTAGCTTGGCCAATTCATTTGGAGGCATACGATATGGCCTCTGTGAAATAGGAGCGGTGCCAGGTTGAAGTTCACTAATGAATTCAATGTCTCTGTCTGGTGGTATTCCAGGCAAGTCATCTGGAAAGACATCGGGATACTCACAGACTACAGGAATATCTTTTATTTTAATGTCTGTGATAGCATAGGCATAAGAGTGAAAATACTCTTGCTGAGGCAGATAGAGGGTGGTGGCTCCTTGATGTGGTGAATCAATCTCAACAACTCGGGAAGAGATATCTAACAGTACTTTATGTTCTGTCATCCAATTTGTCCCAAGTATGACATCAATACCCTCTAAATTTAGCAGTACTAAATCAGTTTTGATTAATTTACTACCTAGCTGAATTGGCACACTTTTAACCATTTGACTAGAGATAATCTTTCCTCCAGGGTAGAAATCATATATGACCCCTTGGTAGAACAAAGATCAAGTCCTATTCGGGTACCACAGTTGTTACTAATGAAACTATGAGTTGCTCTTGAATCAAATAATGTAACAACTGGTTTGTGATGAATAGAGAATGTACCCGACATGACGGGGGCTCCATCCGGAAGTTCTACAAGGGTGGTAAAGCTAACTCGCCCTTATCGGACTTGCATCATCGGCCTCTTGCCCTTGTTCTGGTTACTCTAGTTGGAACTTTGCCCTTGATTAGGTTTCCTGGGCCGCGGACAATCTCTGATAAAGTGATCCGCACCACCGCAATTGAAACAGCGATTAGTGCTGCTTCGCTGTTGGACTTGTTGAACATTTGGCCGTGGGCTAGATTGTTATGGCTGTTGCGGAGGTACGGGAGGTCTATGCCCTCCTTGCTGTTGAGGCGGCCTGAAAACCAATCTGCCAAATGGAGCATTCCGTTGTGGCGCTCTAGGCGGTGCATTCTGAACAAATCGATACCGCGAGGGTTGAACACTCGCGGGTCCAGTGGAAATCCTTTGTTTCTTTTCAGCACGGTGTGCCGTGATGCAATCCTCCTGGGTCAGGGCCATGTTAACCAGCTCACTAAAGGTATTGGCCTTTACAAGGTTCAGACGTTCTTTGAGCTTAGTGCTCAAGACCCGACAAAAACAATCTTGCTTCTTGGTGTCACTGTCAGCGTGATAACCCGCGTACTGACATAGGTGATTAAAAGCCTGTGCATATTGCAGTACGGTGCGGGTGCCTTGGGTGAGTGCCAAGAACTCATTCAACTTCCACTCCATCAGTCCTTCGGGTATATGGTGTGCTCTGAAAGCATTCCAAAATTCTTCCCAGGAGATAACCATCCGGTTGCATGGCACAATAGTTATCCCACCAGATACGGGCAGCACCACGTAGTTGTTGGGCAGCGAAGTGAGCTTTATTAGAGTCCGCACATGGAATCGTAAGAAGAGCAAACTTGGATTCAATGGTGCGAAGCCAAGCATCGGCATCAAGGGGCTCCTCAACTTTGCTGAATAGCGGGGGCTGAGTACTGAAGAAATCTTGGTAGTTTGCCACCTGAGGGTGAGGATCATCACGATCCCCTCACGATTGCTGACATTGTTGGTTCTGCTGTGCCTGTACTAGCAGATTAAGAAGTTTGGTCTGCCGAGCCATAACCTCGGCTAGTTTTGGAGGTGGCGGTGGCTGTTGTTGGGAACCGCTGGCCTGATCTGCCCGGAAACCTTCTGGGGTTCCACGCGTGGCTCCAACCATCTGAAACAAAGGAGATGTCCATTATTAACCACATAGCCTTACTCCCATTTTCAGAAGATATATCACTACTCAGATATATAATTCACATACTCCATTAAACCAACTTATTTCAAAAGTAAAGATATTGAACAAGATAATAAAACACAAGGCTTAGATTACATCGCAGATTCTGGTTGTCCTTAACATCGTACATTAGAAGGATCCAGACACAGGCCATCTATATTACAACAAATGGCACAAGGTCTAGGTAAGCTAATTACTACCTAAGTCACTACACTTTACACTGGTTACATCTAGAAAGTCGACGATTTGTTGCCTATAAAAGACTGACTGCCGGAAGAAGAGTAATCTGGCTAAGGATTGGGCTCCGGGTCTCCATGCTCGGAGTCGAGATCCGAAACTCCCTCAATTTCCTCCGGGTCTTCTTCTCCACCTTCAGGTACTATGGGTGCAGCGGGAGGTACTTGTTGCTACTGCAGTTCTTCAATATGAGCATGGGCGTCGTCAGCCTCAAGGATTAGGTCGTGGATTTGTTCCTGGAGGAATTCAATGATTGTGTTCCGCTGAGTGATTATGGCATCACTTTCGTTGATCTGATCCTCTCGATGAAGGATGGTCTCATCTCGTGCCGTGATAATTTCATCCTTCTCTGTGACCAAGGCTTGAAGCTCCACTATCTGAGTAACTTGTCGATCAGCATTTCGGTAGTGACCTTGAGCTACACCAGTTAACTAACCCATGCTACGACGCAGCAAAATCTGATAATGGTGCTGAACATTCATAAACCGGATGATACCACGGATCGTTTCTTCGGCTGAATCTTCCAACAAGTGACCACAATGAGCTATCCGAAAGTTCCACTCAGGATCACTGGAATCTATTGCAGGGAATAGGCCAATAGGATGCCCTGCAACCTCCATTGGATGCTGGTTGCAGAAGATATGAATGGCTTCTAGAGCTGCAGCCTCGATGGTGTCAACTAGACGGTAGCCCACCACATCAACCTCGATGGGCTGCCACTGGGAGCGGAAAGGATGTTGAGGAATCGTCATCTTGACTCAGCATCGAGGAACACCTTCTTCTCAATACTCCACTCCGTCGTATTGTGGAGGTTCGGTGTAGAAGAACAAACTTAATAATTCCCATAGAAGACAGGGAAAACCCTCCCAGTGCAAGGCATTAGTATGAAGATGCCCTGCATGATCCCAAGAGACGTTCGAAGGAGCGGCCATCTGAAACAAGAATTCAGATGATGAGATTCACTTACCCTACTGAGAACTCACAAGGTAAATGGAATGAGACAATTGATTCTGGAAACAGCAAGGTTGGGAATTAGATGGATATTTAAAATACTCAACTAAAAGATTCTATTGAAACCATACTAAAGGTAAACAATACTTTACGTGTCCTAAAAAAATCAACATATTCAAGCACTCATTTTGTTTATCGATGAATTATGCATGCACGTACTATTCGACCTCACAACCAAAAACAATTGCCGAATATCTCCGGACTTGCGTGGTTAGTTTCGGTGACACAATACATACGTCTCTCACTAATAACTAGTCGAGAAGTTCTATCCGTCTTAGCCTCTTAATCATGGTTAGTGTACCTGCAGAAAACCACAATATATATCCAATGAACCTTTCATGCCAGCATGTCATGAAAGCGTCCCCAATCATTACTGTTCACTATAGTAACAGCATCTGTACCATTACCGCCGTACACACAATGTTAACATACGTTATCGAAACAACGTATTCACGGGGGTACCGCAAAATGCGGGGGTATGAACAGCGATTGCCATACCCCGCGCTGAACCATATACTCCCAATATATTCAACCTAAGTTGATATATTGGCAGCATCTCAAGTAGGCCACTGCTTGAGAAACAGCGTTCGGTTCGCATCACCGACGGGAAGGCCAAGCTCCCTCAGTTGGCTAAGGATCCTTACCTTCTTACCTTACCATCAAAAGTGTGGTTACAGAATGTAAAGTTGAATTGTGCATAAATCTAAATTTTGACAGAAAGTAATGCTGGGAGTTAGAGTTATATATATACTATGGCCACCTCTACTTCCCTTAATAACATCACCCTAGGGCTTTACGCACTAAACATAATCCTTAACGAAACCAACATAGCTTTACCAAATACTTTGTTGGTCAAATTTTATACTAAAAATATTTTAAGGCAATTCATATCTCCGGGTACCCTTGTTAGCTCTGATACAAGCTGTGGCATAACCAACCTGAATTACACCGGCTCAAGTACGCAAATCCTCTTTCAAGGGTTCCAACGTACTTCAAACATTGTAATCTCTTAGCCTGTCGGGTAACGTCCCGATGAACTACCGAATGCAAGATCAAACAAGGTACCTCGCACGAAGGCGATACCATCACCATCATATTTCACATCACAGGCATTTATATTACATGAGTTTTCAAAAGAAATATCAGTTTCAAACTGATAGGATTTATTACAAACCGGTTCAAGTTTTCAAGTTTACGGCAGCGGAATTTAAACCACAACCACTGTACACGTCGCTAGTGCGGATATCATGCTAAGCCCTGGCATGATATCACTCGGTAGGATCAGTGTTGGCCGGGGACGGGTCCCACTCCACGGACCAACCATCGGGCAGAGTGTAAGGCCATGGCATAGGCAAAGCAGAGTCCTCAGGGGGATTACCTGAATAAAAAATCACAATGCAAGACTGAGTATTCTAATACTCAGCAAGGCTTACCTGTTTCATGGTATACTTTAGCCATATAACTGGACTTATGAAGGCTTTCATAGTTATGGTTAAGGTTTTCAGCTGAAAAGCAACAAAGAGTAGATCCTTAATTTCAAATTTTAGCTTTCAAGTTCCATGTGATTAACCACTCTAGATAAGCGCCTATAACTATTCAAACATGGTAGAGTATTTAGCCAAACATCATCTTTGATAACCATAAAGTTGCTCTTGTTACTCTATGTGGCAAAGGGATCAAGCAGTCTCAACTTCCGCGAGAAACGGACGATTCCTGAATCGAATTTCAGCCTTGCAAGGGCAAACCTAACTCACACACTTGGAACATCGAAAGGTTGTTCCGAAGCAACCGTTTGCCTTTCATTCCGACTCGTGGATCAGATCCACCACAAGCGACTGCAGGACCATACGCACAATCAATGTGAAGGAAGTATATCTGTAGCACGACTACATGATCATACTCCTGGTTGCCCTGCAACACGTATTCCCACACGTCGAGGCGAGTAACAGGAAAAACCAAATACGAGTGGTGGGAGGTATGTTCACTCCTCGGGCCGATTGGTTACTAGGCTTACCGCTTACCATATTTCACGGCATGTGGCTAGTACATTCAAATGCTTAACACCGCTACCAAACACTGCGACCTAACCAATTCACCAACATAGATGGGGTATCATCTCAACCATGATACTTCACATAAACCCCATCTGTCGTCCCTATAGTGATTACAGGAATATAAACACTACAATTCCTATAAGCTCGCGAGTGACAGGCAATCACTAGACTTTTACCGGTCCTATTAGCGTAGCAGCTATTCGAGCTCAAGTTCTAGTATTCAATACATTGGTTCCTAGAAAAATGCAACTAGGGTTTCCCATACAACACCTAAGAACTTAATGCATAGGTAGGTATAAATAAATATAGATTGCAGTGTAAATAAAGTAGAGGGTTATGTCCGGAGCTTGCCTTCTTGAGTGAGGTTGGGGGCAGGAGTGTTAAAGTTTTCGGAACTTTGGTTTGGAGCTTCAGTTAAATTTCCGATGACGTTCCCGGGGTCTTCAGAAACTTCCACTTCTGATTCCAGGATCAGTTCGTAGTCTCCGTCGGCGAGAGTAGTTGAGTCTATATGATATGCAAAGATGTAGTTTAACGGATGCATATACTTTTATTTTATATCACAATAAAGTTGCAATCCAATGAAAACACAGTTCACTCATCACACGTATCATTTACTCTTTTACTGGGCAGTCATTTATCGGGTATAAACTAACCTAGTTAGCTTCATTAGACAACATGTTTTATTTTCACAAAATAAACTACCATAGTACTGGGGTTGAAATTTTAGATTAAGCTATGTCTGAGCCATTGTAAATTTATCAAGATTTTATTTTTACAGAAATTAGGCCACAGGGATAAATAACAATAGCACTAACATGTTAAGTATTATTTATGACTGTTTATACACACAAGATTTTGCTCTAGGTTTTTGTGCACAGGTTACACTACTCAAGTTCAACACCTCAAAATATTTTCATAATTTTTAAACATTTAGAACTGCAGATATTAAATATATATGGTTAAATAGGCATTATCCATGATTAAACTCATTCATTATAAAAATATCATACAAACAGTAGGTCAATTATTTTTCATAAGTACTACATGTCAAAGCAAAACTAACTCATTTGGTTTTACATTTTTACTATTTTTCTACTATTTACTAAGCATTTTCATAGTCTAGAACTACTTGAACTTAACATTTAAATTAGAGTAAAAACTACTTAGAAATTGAAAGTCAAACTTTAAGGAAAGTTGTAGATCTTTAAATAACGAATCCAAAAAATTTTAGTTTGTATTTTTCTGATGTTTCCTTGAATTGCTATGGAATTTCAAAATTTGTAGCAAAAATAACAAAAGGGGTCCCTATAGGCACTATTCATCTGAGTCATGAGCTTTACAGACAGCCCCCTGGGCTTTTATATCTTTCATCCCGAGGCCCTTGGCCGTGGTCAGAGAGGCAGGCACGGGTTTGACCGGCTAAATCCGGCGACGGCGATCGCCGGCGGCGAGGGTGGAGGGGCGTGGGAGCATCACCAAATCTATGCGCACCTGTAGACGCTCGGGATCGGGGTGGGGCGGCCTATAGCGGCGGTGCGACGAGAGCAGGCGGCCGGCGGCAGAGGAGAATGGCGGAGGCGGCGCTCCGGTGGTTGTGAGCGGCGAGGAAGGGGTCGGGAAGCTTCAGGGCGGTGTGGGGAAGCTCGAGGTAGGGTCAATTGGGGTCGAGGAGGGTCGGGAAGGGGTGCTCCACGGCGAGCAGGGGGCGGCGGCGGGCGGCGGTCGCCGGCAGTGGCGCTTCGGCCGAAATTCGATGGCGTTTAGGGGCTAGTGAGCATGAGCAAGTGCTGGGGAAGCTTTGCTAGGGGGTCAGTGGGGGCAATGGGCAGTTGACGGCGACTGTCCACAGCGGCCAGGAGCTCACCGGAATGAAGGAGCAGGGCGGCAGTGGTGATCGGGCTTGGGGTGCACACGGCAAGGGGGAAAAGAGATGGAAATAGGTCGAGTGTTGTCTACTGGTACTGCTAGGCATAAGAGGGAGGGAAGAGAAGCAGACGCGGGCGCGGAACACGGCGGCGACGATGTGGCGGCCGACGGAGGCTTGGGGGTCGTGGCACGCGCGAAAGAGGACAGCAGGGGAGGGCTAGGGTGGCGGCCGACTTCCAAGTGACGCGTGGGGAGGGTGGCAGCAGGAGGTGGAGCGGCAGCGGCCTGCACAGCGGCGGCGGGGAGGTGCTCTGCACCGGCAGCAGTGAGGAGCAGGAGAGCAGAGGGGTGCCAAAGGAAGAAGAAGGGAGGGGGGGGGGGTCCGAGGGACTCATTTAGAAAAATAGAAAATCTAGGGACCTCTCTGTAAAGTAAGATTTCCCATTGATCTAAAATTCTAATGAGGAAATGCCCAAAATAGAAGTTGGAGAGTTTTTCAAGCCCTACAACATTTCTTTAGGTTCAAGTTCAAAAACCCAACGTACACAGCTTTAATTTTAAATTTTGAACAAAAGTCGTATTTAAATTTTGTCCTTACTGAGGTAGATTTCATGCAGTTTTGGACGTAATTGCAAGTTTTCATGCTATGTCATGATGACTTGCATTCTTACATTTTGATCCTAAGTAAACTTTGAGAATTACTTTTATACTTCAATTATTTTAATAAAAGGACCCATACTTTTGCTTTAATCACATCTAAGTCCTTATTTTCACATAAACACCCAAATTTCATAGAATTTAACATATCTATTACAATTTCTTTCCTATTGCGGTACTAATTTGACACCTAGGGTGTCACATGCTTCCTATGTTTTTGGTTCTACCTCCCATTCTTACCCAATTAGCACTAAAGGGCCCACATTTTTCAAAACTACATAAATACCCGTTTTCCCTTTGCACTTAAATTTGAACACACATACACAAGATCAAACAAGCACACTTTACACTAAAATCTTGGGTTTATGTGGCAGAACCAACCTGAATTACACCGGCTCAAATACGCAAGTCCTCTCTCAAGGGCTCCAACGTACTTCAAACGGTCTAACCCCTTGGCCTGTCGGGTAGAGTCCCGATGAAACCACCTAACTTCCGTGATCGAATAAGGTTACCTCACACGAAGGTGAGTCAGAGATACAGTCACCATCATATTTTATATCACAGGGAATTACATTACAAGAGTTTTCAAAAGTTATACTAAATTCCACATTTAGTAAAATTATTACAACCGTTAAAGTTAGGGTTCTTGGCAGCGGAAAACAAACGCGACGATTTACAACACGTCATCAAGACGGATGTCATGCTAAGCCCGGGCACGACATCACTTGGTATCATCAGTGTTGGCCGGGGACGGATCCCATTCCATGGACCAACCATCTGGCAGAGCACAGGGCCAAGACAGGGGAAGTGTAGGGTCTTCAAAGACATTACCTGAAAAATATATAACTAGCAAGGCTGAGTATTCTAATACTCAGCAAGGCTTACCCGTTTCATGGTATACTTAGCCATGTAACTAACTTATGAAGGCTTATAATGGCTCTGGGTTTAATTCAGCTGAAAAGCAACAAGAGTATGATCTACTTTCATGTTTAGCTTTCAGATTCTAGTCTCATTAACATTCTAGGTAAGCACCTATTCTAGACAAACAAGGTAGATATTAACATCCACCAGATTATCTCAAAATTGTTAATGTTCTTACTCTATGTGGCAGAAGGAATAAGCAGTCTCAATCTCCGCGAGAAATGGACGATTCCTGAATCAAATTTTAACCTTGCAAGGGTAAACCTAACTCACACGCTTGGAACATCCAAGATTGTTCTGAAGCAACCGTTTCCCTCATATTCTGGGTTATGGATCAGGGCCACCACAAGCGACTGCAGGACCGTACACACACCAATTGTGCAGGACATATGTCTGTAGCGCGACTACATGATCGTACTTCTGTCTGCTATGCAGAACATACTCCCACGCGTCGGTGCGTGTGTACAACATTAACCAAAATATCGAGTGGTGGGAATAAGTCCATTTGCCGGGCCAATCAGGTACTAGGCTTACCGCTTTACCATATTTCGCGGCATGTGGCTAGTACTTTCAAATGCTTAGCCACCACTACCACACACTGCGACCATATCAACTTTTATCAACACAGATGGGGTAACCTTCTGAGTCATGATACTGTACATGATCCCGTCCATGATCCTTATAGTGACTGCAGAGTAGTAAACATTCAACTCCTATATCGCGCGAGTGATAGGAAATCACCCGACTCCTGCCGGTCCTATTAGCAGAGCATCTATGCGATAAGGACTCAGGTACAATACATTGGATTCCTACGATTTATGCATCTAGGGTTCCATTTCAACTCCTAGACTTAATGCAAGATACAATATATATAAGTATAAAATTGTAGTAAATTAAATACTGGGTTATGCACCGGAGCTTACCTTTACTGGTGGGGCTGGAGTCAGGGATGTTAGTATTGTTATCTTCCGAACTTTGATTTGGGGCTTCAGATAATCCCTTGGTGACGTTCACTTGGTCTTCAGAAACATTCTCTGCAGACTCTTGGGAGATCTCGTAGGTACCGTTTGCGGAAGTAGTCGTATCTACATGCAATGCAACATTACATTCAAAGTGTGCACATGAAACTATCTTACTTCACAATAAAGTTGCAATCCAACACTCATTTAACATACTACTCATATAACAACCAAAAAGATCTGAAACTAAACTTAGATAGAGCTTTAGGTGGTCAACTAATTAAAATCGGCTATTTGTTGAAGATTACAACAGAGCCGATTGGAAACAACAGGGGTTCAGCTAATAGAATTGGCAAAGGAGGGAGCTATCTACACAGCATTAGGAAATTTGCTGATTTCTGTTTAGAAGAGAAATCGGCATGAGTAGTTTCTGTATATGAGCAGAAGAGATTAGCCGATTTGAGTTCACCTGGGGTCAAATTGGCTAATATGGATAGGAACATTAAAGGTACAGTACTTTAAGGACAGAAAAAGGAAGGATCTTGCTGATTGGATTATCAGCATGTTTTTGGTCTATCCGATTGGTTGGTGCATTGGCCTTGGCCTTAGCTGATTCATGTGCATCAGGTCTAGCCGATTGGATGTCTACTGGTGCTAGCCGATTGGCCAAAGCTGTATTGGCCGTGCCTAACAGAGACTCTTATTGTGCTAACTTGCCGATCTGTGGTGGTGTGTTTCGGCAGGTGCAGCCAATATGCCATCTAAATCGGATGTCTAGCTGATCACTATGCGCATCGGCATAGCCGATTTGTGTTTGTAGCAAACTAGTCGATCTGTGAACATCGCCACGCTAATCGATCAGTGTATGCAACTATTCAATATTGGAAGTAGCTGATTGTGCAACAACTACTCGACTCGTGTGGCATGTAACTATCCGATTGTGCATTGGTATTTTTGAATCGGCACAAGTAGCCGATCAGTGCATTTGCAAAACTAGTTGATTAGTGAACATCGGCTGAGCTGATTTGTGTACGTGTACTAGTCGATCGGTGATTTGGCCTACTAGCCAATTTAGTGCATCGGCTCATTAGCCGATTTACATATTGGGTAGAACTAGTCGAGTGATGTATCGGCATAGCTAGTTGACTAGTGCGAGTAACTAGCCGATGGTGTATTGGTAGACTAGTCGAACTATGTATCCGTACGATCTGTGTCTCAGCGTATTCAGCCGATTGGTGGATCAGCTGTGTAGCTCGTTTTCATCCTTAATGTTCTCCTATATCTACTGGGGCATATCAGCCGTGTAGCTAATTGTCCTACTCTGCACTGACTGTGCCTAATTGAGATGTGCTTAAGTGTTATCCTAGGTAACTAGCTGTGGTTGCATTGACTTGATTACGTCAGTATAATAATCAATTGACGTACAGCTGATGGGTTCATCTAAATCAGACCTGCTACAAGAACTAGGTGGAACAGAACACTAATATCGGACTTGGCTGATGAGACCACAAGTGCAGAATTAGACTGAAGAGGATGTGGCTGATGGGCTTGTGCTGATGAGGATATGTTTTACAGATGTGCAGCCGATTGGAGTGTGGTTGAGGGTATGTGACCGATAGGTATATAGCCGATTTCCTAGCCGATAAATCGGCTGATAGAAGTGTGCGGATAAGGATGGGAAAACTAAGGATTGATCGGCCATATTTGACCGATATGGAAAACAACTAGAATCGGCTTGGATCAGTTGATAGCAAGAACCCTAAGATCGTGTGTGCATCTCCGATACATCGACTATGTGCAGCCGATGTAGGACAAAACAAAAGAATTGTATCGGCAGTAGCCGATATTAGAAAGATAACAACCGTATCGGCTAACCAGCCGATGGTAGAAGCATATCAAATGAATTGCATCGGCTGACAGCCGTTGCAATGAAACATCATAGATTCAATTGAAACGGATGCTTAGCGGCTGAGTTAATAGCCGATGCTGAAGCATAGCTACAGAGATGTATTAGCTAAGCAGTAGATACACACGAACTAACAAGCATCCTTATACGAAAAGGACCTTAAGGAGACTGCAATCAAGACAAGGATAATATCTTGATGGCAGGGACATGAGCACTCATGTGAAAGGATTAACTAAACATCACACATCTCTATCACAAAAATATAAGTTAACACTACCAAACTTATCAACAATGCAACAAGAAAGACATTCTATTTATCAAACATGTTATTCACTCTTTTACTGGGCATTCATTTATCGGGTATTATCTAAATTATTTAGTTATATTAGGTAACAGGGTTGATTACCCTACATATCTAAACTAAATACATTAGGTATTATACTTGGTTATCTTAAGCAAACAAACTAATTACACTTAACATATTTATGCAACAGATTAATCAAAATAAATAAGTTAAATAAACAACATGTAAAACTTAAATGAATTTTATAGAGCAATGCACTTTAAAACTAAGGCTATAAAAATTACAAAACATTACTTTAGTCTAATTGCATTTACTGTAAATTTATCAAGATTTTATTTAAAAAGGAACTATGCCACAAAATTAAACAAGAACCCACATTAAATGATTAAGATACATTTATAACTGTAGTTCTATACTAGATCTGGGGTTCAAAATTTATGGACATGTTCTACTGTACAAGAGTAACATTCCAGCATATTATCATAATTATTCATGAACCAGAACTATTGTTCATGAATTTCCTTTAAATCTAAGCCTATATTCATAACTTTAGTTACACTTAGTTTCTTATGCTCAAAATTTTATCATGAACTAAACATGTTGAAAGAATGCTAAGGTTAAATTTTAAGCTACAAACATGAACAGATGCATCTGGAATTAATTTATTAGTTTTTCATCAATATACATCAAAAATACTCCAACATCATAGCTAAAAAATGGATCTGGCCCTACAACTTTTACACAGAGCTATTCAAGACATGTAAAACTTATGTTCCAAAGTTCAACTATAGCACAGCTGTGAATCAAAAGATCTAATTAAAGCATCCATTTTCTACTAATTAAATCACGGCACAAAATACATAGATTCATCTCATGATCATAACACAAAAGTTGCAGCATTTAATCAAAGGATTCAAACCCAACTGGTTTGACATTTTTCTGATTTTTGTATGATTTACTACGATTTTCCAAAGTTTCAGCCAGAAATTTCAAGAAGCTCCAGCGCGACACTATTCATATGAGTTATGGTTTGTGCAAATAGGCCCCTAGAATTCTTTCTATTGTTGTGCGGTGTCCCTGGTCATGATTTTTGGAAAAAAGAAAGCTCAAGAAGCTCGATTCCGGCGATGGGGTGCTTTCCGGCGGCGAGGGAGAGGTGGGGGAGCATGAGGGACACGAGAGCTACCTTTGGATGGGCTCGGTTGAAGCCGGGGTGGCCGGAGGAGGGCCGGCGGCGGTCGGGCTTGGTTACGGTGGCGATGTTCCAGCATGCTGGGGGTCGAAGAGGCTCGGTGAGGTGGTCCAGGAGCTTCCTCGAGATGATGTGGTCCTGCTGGAGTGATCGGCGAGGGGTGGGAGCTGCTGGACGGCCGGGTCGACGGGGAGGCCGAAGCGGCGGCAGAGGAAGGTCGACGGTGAATGTCAGTGGGACGGTCTGGTGAGGGGTTTGCGCCAGGGTGGGGTCGGGAAGCACCGGTAGGGAGTGGAGAAGCTCGGCACGGGGTCGCGGAGAGCGGGGAGGGGCTAATGATGGCTGCCCACGGCGAACAGGGGCGGCGACGGCCATGGCAGCGGGTGGTTATGTTCGAAGAATCAGAACAAGGAAGGAGAGGAAGAGGAGGGCGAGAGCATGAGAGCAAAGGAGGTGTTTGCGGGCTTAAATAGGAGGAGGAGGAGGAGGATAAGGGCACGGCACAGGCGACAGCGGCGGCGATAGAGCAGAGAGAAAACAGAGAGGAAGGAGAAAGGGAACTTTCCCAAGGACCTGTGCACAAATTCAGAAAATATAGGGACCTAGATGTAAAGTAAAATTTCTCATTAATCTAAAACCCTAATGAGGAAATTCCCAAAATAGAATTTGGAGAGTTTTTCAAATCCTACAACATTGCTTTAGGGTTCAAGTTCAAAAACCCAAGGTATACAGCTTTACATTTTAAAAGGTGGTATTTGAATAGATTTTGTCCTTACTGAGGTAAATTTCTTATAACTTTGGACCTAATTGCAAGTATTTATGACATGTCATGATGACTCAAGCATTTATGACAGGATGACTCAAGCATTTATGACAGGATGACTCGAGCATTTATGACATGTCATGATGACTCAAGCATTTATGACATGTCATGATGATTTGCACCTTTTTACACTTTAGCCCTTAGTAACTTTGAAAGTTACTTTTATAATTCAACTACTTGCATAAAATGACTTGTATTTTTGTGAAATTACATAAATACCCTTATTTTCATAATTTTGCCCAAATTTTCACACAATTCAACACATACATTTCAAATGAAACTTTTGGGTAAATACACATTTTTTTACAGGGGGTAAAGTAAGAAAAACGTGTTAGCAAAACTACCCTTCACCTACTTTGAAGTTACCTCCTACCCAAATACATTTTGCAAAACAACCCTAGTTTTTTTCATAATTACAACAATACCCTTTTTACTTGCATTTAAGTTTTTTTAAAAGCTTCACATAAACACACACAAGCTTTACACTAACAAGCACATACTTCACACTAACAAATAATGTACCTAGCTTACCGGTACATGAACTATCACAGTTTATAATTCTAAATACCTGAATGTCACATTTATATAAAGGATAAAAGTGGGTAGAAAATCCTTATAGGCACACAGTATTAAAATGCTTTATGAAATTGTATTTAAAAGTGATAGGATGTTCAGGTTATACTTGCCTTCCTCAAACTCTCCTAGCTGCTGCTCAAACGCGTCTGAAGAAGGTGGCTCCTGGTACTCCTCCGGTGGCTCAACGTCTACTCACGATCATAACGTCACAACAAGGTCCACACATGCACGTACATACATGCAAACAATGACAAAAGATAAGAAACAGTATGACAATACAATAAAATAGCACACAAAACTGAGCTAAAGCTATTCTACATGCTACAACGGTCGCGTGGGCGCAAAAACCACTCAAAACGGAGCTAAGACGCATAAACTAGGGCTAAAACAAGATCCAGGGACTTAACTGTGAGAAAAATAGGAAGTTCCAGGGGGTCCTGCGCAAAAACTAGGGACTTATACATAATTAACCTATAGGCGCAGGGTCTAACGTGCAAAAACTATAGGGCTGGACGGCGGACCCCAAATCTAGAAAGCTCAGGGGCTTCGGTGCAAAAATAGGGGCTCAACTAGAATTACTTTTGAACTAACGTGGACTGCGGGTTGGTTTCTAATAATCCCAGGGGCTCTTTAATAAAAGCGCCAGGGCGAACCGGTATCTTCTAATCTGGGTTACTGGATCTAAATCTAACGGCTCGGATGTAAACCAATCCACGAACCGGTATCTACGCATCTCAGCCGTCGGATCTTGATCTGACGCTCCGGACCCCATCTTAACCTAGATCTAATCTCGGGCATTGGCTTCTGATCTGGCGGCTCTAGGCGAAGCGGTACGTGGGATCTAATCTCACATGTTGACCTTGGATCGGGCGGCCAGGGTCGGTTGGGTGCGCGGGTGGCGGCGATACAACGCCGGCGACATAATTCCGCGGCGGCGCGGCTCAGGGTTCGCCGAATTTCACCGTAAGCGGTGCTCCGGGGGTCAATTTGACCGGGGTTTGGGCCAGGGAGGATGAAGTGTCCCCTCATCAGAGGTGACTAAATGTGATACAAATACCAGTCCCAGGAGGCTGATAACACATTTATTACATCAGATGGTTCATTACCGTACAAACCGTCGAGATAGTGGGCACTGAAGCGCCACTATCAAGAGAGACAACATAAGAACGACAAACCAAACCAAAGTGCCAATGAAATCTAAGATAACATCAGAGTCTTGCGCCATGGTAAGCTTCCTGTGGAGACCCTGAACCACAGGCAAGGTTGGGTGCAAGACGGCGACCTACTCGACGTCTTCAGGAACGAAGTTCGGATCCTCCTCTGTAAAAACTAGGCAAGAGTGAGTACATACGTACTCAACAAGTCCAACCACACCCGCGAAGGGGGATAATAAAGATCATGCATGGATATATCAAGGATGAGGCTGGGGTTCATTTGCGATAAAGCGAGGTTTTACACATGCAAGGATTCATTTAATAAAAGAGTTTTCTCAAGACATTTCTATAGTAATTGAATAATAAGTGGGGTTGATCCTACACAAATGATCCTAGTTTTAATACTACCGGACTCCTCATCCACAGTAGCTCACTGCACAACTGCCGGGCACTTTCAAAATAACTCACGCCACAAAACCAATCATCCCAAAATATCTATTGAAGTGACCATGCCGTAACTCGTCCAATACCGTGGACATGGCTATTTGAATAGATTTTACACTCTGCAGAGGTTGTACACTTTACCCACAAGTAGGGTACCGCACTACGAACACCTTAATGTCGCGGCGGATCCTAACAAAGCCATTACCCACCTTAGCTGAATCTAACTAGCCAACACGGAAGCAACCATGGGGTTAATGACCTATCAACAAAGTCACAACCGGGACATAACTCACACAGATCGTATTCCTTCTCCATGATCTCCCGTTGCTCACCCGCTCTCCTTTTGGCTAGCAGGACAACTAGTGGGGTTTATGCTAAGTCGTTGCCCACACAACGGTCAAATGGTTGTACGATAAGTGGGTTAGGCAAGATGACACCTCAGTTCATCCTTACATTGATAAGACGGACATCTCCCAACCATGCTCAACCACAAAGGTACAAGCACACCAGTGGCATTTCACACAGAAAACACCGTCCATCTCATCGGGTTATATCTTTCTTTGATTTTCCCAAAATCCCGTTTTTATCTTTTAAAACACTCACACCCTTATTTTTGGTAAAGCGCTTTGCGGTCATGATTAAGATATAATAAAGGGAATAAAAGGTAATAAGCATCTCTAGCAGTGGTTGACATCCAACAGAGCAAATCCTATATAGACATTAACCTAGATCATCAAGGAATAGTCATAGCAATCAAGGGGTGGCTATCCAACCTGATGGAACCCGCTGGGGTTTGCTCCCGATCTTTCGATGAGAGTGGGGGATAACTCGATTTGAGGAGGATCGACGTTGTGCTGCCCGACTACAACACCACAAGGGCTGCGCTGCGCCTTAGCGACAGTTACACCGCCTCCAATTTGTGTTGTTCTTGCTGTGCCAAGAACATCCTTGAACCTGCAAGCAAATCGAAGAACAAGCAAGAACAAGTGGACAAGCAAACAGCACACAGACCTTGCCCAAAGGATAAATCTGATACACACGAAGTTGGGGTTCTGAATCGAGCAAATCGGGTGGTCTAATCGACACACGCGTTTACAAGGAAGTAGCAACAGCTAACTTACAACCAAACAAAACCCAAGTGTCAAATGGTGGCTGGTGGTGGTTTATATAGGTGGGGGGGCAGCCAAGAGGCGTGGGGGGTGTAAACCCTAACTTAGAATGGGCCCCTAGTGGGCGGAACTAGATACAAGGGCCTCAGCCCAAGACTGGAAGACTGAATGTCATTTTGGCAATTCTGCTTAACTCCTTTGGAATTTCGTCTTGAGGTTGGATCCATCTGAAAGTAGACTTCAGCAGCTTTCCAACAAGTACTCATGTGCTTCAAACAATATTCGGAGCTAAGAGTTATGGCCTTCCGAAATTGCCCCTTCCTGGAGGTCCGAACTGGTATGGTCCGATCTGATCATCCACACTCGCTTTCTTGTCGTGTTTGCTCTCCCTCCAATCTGGTTCATGTCCCATGTTCCTAAGAATAAGAAAAGCATCACAAGAATTTAGTAGTACCCCATTCATGGATGATGGTTTGTGGAAAGCAAGGAACGAGTTTACCTGATAATTTAGCTCTCGTGCACGAGCTCTTGTCATTGGTCCTTGCTGCGTAGTAGGCATGGGTGTATCGTTGGGAGGGATGTCTTCATCATCCTCCCCTTCTTGTATTTGAGTCATCCTCGACTCAAGTTCATCTTCCTCACCCAAATATGGTTTCAAATCTGCGATGTTAAATGTGGGGCTAACCCCAAAATCTGCAGGCAACTCAAGTTTGTATGCATTATCATTTATCTTAGCTACAACTTTAAAAGGGCCATCAGCTCTCGGAAGCAACTTTGACTTCCTCAAATCAGGAAACCGATCCTTTCTCAGGTGCAGCCAAACCAAATCACCTGGTTCAAAAGTGACATGCTTCTTTCCTCTGCTACCAGCAAGTTTATATTTAACATTCATGGTTTCTATGTTCTCCTTTGTGGTCTCATGCATTTTCAACATCAACTCAGCACGTTGTTTAGCATCAAAATTCAATCTCTCAGAAGTTGGTAGAGGCAGCAAATCAATAGGGGCTCGAGGCACAAAACCATAAACAATCTCAAAAGGGCTCTTTTTAGTAGTAGAATGTTGTGAACGGTTGTAAGCAAACTCAACATGAGGCAAACATTCTTCCCACATTTTTATGTTCTTTTTCAAAATAGCCCTAAGCATGGTAGATAAAGTTCTATTCACAACCTCAGTTTGTCCATCAATTTGGGGATGACATGTAGTAGAAAATAGCAGCTTAGTACCTAATTTAGCCCATAAAGTTCTCCAAAAATGACTAAGAAATTTTGCATCACGATCTGAAACAATTGTGTTTGGCACACCATGCAAACGAACAATTTCACGAAAGAACAAATCAGCAACATGAGTAGCATTATCGGTCTTATGACATGGTATGAAATGTGCCATCTTAGAAAATCTATCCACAACCACAAAAACACTATCCCTCCCATTCTTTGTTCTAGGCAGTCCTAAAACAAAGTCCATTGAAATATCCTCCCATGGTGCATTAGGAACAGGTAGAGGCATGTACAAACCATGAGGATTAAGGCATGACCTAGCTTTTTGGCATGTTGTGCAGCGAGCAACAAATCTCTCCACGTCCCTCCGCATCTTGGGCCAAAAGAAATGATCAGCAAGGACATCTTCTGTCTTCTTCACACCAAAGTGTCCCATCAGCCCTCCTCCATGTGCTTCCTGCAGTAATAACAAACGCACGGAGCTAGCCGGAATGCATAGCTTGTTAGCTCTAAAAATAAACCCATCAGTTAGGACAAATTTGTTCCAAGTTTTCCCCTCCTTACAGTTCAGCAACACATCCTTAAAATCATCATCATGAGCATATTGTGCTTTAATCGTTTCCAAGCCAAAAATTTTGCAATCAAGTTGGGACAACATAGTGTAACGCCTAGACAAAGCATCAGCAATGATATTCTCCTTCCCTTTCTTGTGTTTGATGACATAAGGGAAAGATTCAATGAATTCAACCCATTTAGCATGCCTATGATTCAGTTTTGCTTGACTTCGAATGTGTTTGAAGGACTCATGATCAGAATGTATAACAAACTCTTTGGGCCACAAATAGTGCTGCCAAGTTTCCAAAGTTCGAACTAAAGCATGCAATTCCTTATCGTAAGTAGAATAGTTCAAGCTAGGTCCACTCAATTTCTCACTGAAATATGCTACAGGCTTACCATCTTGCAGCAACACGCCACCCAACCCAATTCCACTAGCATCACATTCAAGTTCAAATGTTTTATTGAAATCTGGAAGTTGGAGCAAGGGTGCATGAGTTAACTTATCTTTGAGCACGCTGAAAGCATCCTGTTGAGCTGCAGCCCAAGTGAAGGTTGTACCCTTCTTAGTGAGTTCATGCAACGGGGCTGCAATGGTGCTAAAGTCCTTCACAAAGCGACGATAAAATCCAGCAAGTCCTAGAAAGCTTCGCACTTGGGTGACCGTTGTGGGAACCGGCCAGCTGTGAATGGCTTCAACCTTGGCTTGATCGACTTGAATTCCCTGCGGTGTCACAACATAGCCAAGAAAAGAGACTCGATCTGTGCAAAAGGTGCACTTCTCAAGGTTACCAAACAAACGTGCATCACGGAGAGCATCCAAAACAGCACGCAAATGATCAAGATGGTCTTCTAGTGATTTGCTATAGATCAGAATGTCATCAAAATATACCACAACAAATCTGCCAATGAAAGCGCGTAAAACTTCATTCATTAATCTCATGAAAGTGCTGGGTGCATTAGTGAGACCAAAAGGCATGACTAACCACTCATATAGACTGAATTTAGTTTTAAACGCTGTTTTCCATTCATCTCCTAATTTCATGCGAATCTGGTGGTAACCACTACGCAAATCAATTTTCGAGAACACAATTGAGCCACTCAATTCATCAAGCATATCATCTAGCCTAGGGATAGGATGACGATATCTGATTGTTATGTTATTAATCGCTCGGCAATCTACACACATGCGCCAAGATCCATCTTTCTTAGTAACCAAAAGGACAAGAACAGCGCAGGGGCTCAGAGACTCACGCACGTAACCTTTGTCGAGCAATTCTTGCACTTGGCGCTGAATTTCTTTAGTTTCTTCAGGGTTGGTCCTGTATGGTGCACGATTGGGCAAGGAGGCCCCAGGAATAAGGTCAATCTGGTGCTCAATCCCACGAATTGGTGGCAGCCCCGGTGGCACCTCCTTTGGAAAAACATCCGCATACTCCTGCAAAAGATTAGTGACAACAGGGGGCAAGGAAAGAGGTATGTCCTGAAGTGAAAACAAGGTTTGTTTGCAAATCAAGGCGTAGCAAACAACAGTGGTAGCATCAATCTCATCCAAATCAGATTTAGTAGCAATGAAACATGCCCCTTTCAGCCTGATCTCATTTCTGTTATCATGAACAGATTTGGCACTTCTCTTTTTGTGCTTCTCAAGTTCATTTGCCACAATCTGATTTTCACTTTTAGCCTGTTCCTGATTCTTCATTTTACTAGCTCTAGTAAGTTCATCTTTTAAAATTGCTTCAGGAGACATTGGATGCAACACAATCCTTTTATCATGGTATTGGAAGGAATACTGATTTGATCTACCATGATGCATAGAATCTTTATCAAATTGCCATGGCCTTCTTAGCAGAATACTACATGCTTGCATTGGCACAACATCACATTCAACAACATCTTTGTAGGATCCGATGGCAAGATTAATTCGCACAAGTTTTGTTATCTTTGCCTTACCGGTGTTATTCAGCCATTGAATGCAATATGGATGCGGGTGTGGTTGGGTGGTTAGCGCAAGCTTCTCCACCATGTCGCTGCTGGCCAAGTTATTGCAGCTACCTCCATCGATGATCACTCGACATGAACGCTCTTTGATGACACACTTTGTTTGGAACAATGTGTGCCGCTGATTTTGCTCCGCTTTCTCCATTTGTGCGCTCAGCACACGCTGCACAATTAGGCTCTCATAGCGGTCGGCTTCAGCTGCATTAATATGTTCTTTCGAGCAGCCCTCACTTCCTGCATGGTCAGCCGCAAGCAATGCAAGTATATCTTCATCAAGTTCACTAGTAGATGAGTACTCACCATCATTTTTGACCACCAAAACACGCTTGCTTGGGCAGTCACGCATGACATGTCCAAATCCCTTGCAGCGGTGGCACTGAACATCTCTTGTTCTACCTGTGGATGCCACCGATGAAGTGGTTGCAGCAGGTTTTTGCGTTGTCTTTGCTGCTGAATTTGCAGGGTTGTCACAAGGCTTGTCGCTAGAAGGTGGGGCTGCTGTTCGAGCTGACGATGAATAAGGTGCAGCAGCACGTCCAGTTGATGGAATGCTTGAGCGGGGCTGCGTGGAAAAATTCCTCCCTGCAGAAATGTTAGTCCTGGTACTTGCACGTCGTCCCTGCACTTCCCTTTCAGCTTTGCAAGCAAGATGGAACAAACGGGTTATGTTAGTGTACTCTTTATAAGCAAGGATGTCCTGAATTTCCCGGTTTAACCCGCCCAAAAATCTAGCAATAGCAGGTTCCACATCCTCCTCTAAATTGCAGCGTAGCATGCCCATTTGCAGCTCTTGATAGTATTCTTCTACACTTTTAGTACCTTGTTTTAACTGCTGCAGCTGGTTTAAAAGATCACGTGCATAGTAAGATGGAACAAATCTAGCCCTCATGATCCGTTTCAAAGCATCCCAAGTTTGTGGCATGTTATTAGGATTTTTCTTGCCATGTTCTATCCACCAAACGGAAGCAAAATCAGTGAATTCACTAGTTGCAGCCCTAACACATGCATTTTCAGGAAAATCATGACAAGTAAACTTTTGTTCAATAGCCATCTCCCAAGTAAGATAAGCATCCGGATCATATTTACCATCAAAAGAGGGTATCTTAAATTTTATCTTACTGAAAGCAATGTCATTGTTATGTACCTCATGTGGACATTGTCCACCCATACCTCGACGGTTACGACGTAGACGTCGCTGGCCTCGATCCTCAACTTCGGTGTCAGCAGCATAATCAGCACCTGAATTTTCTGCGCTGTCCTCATCCTCCTGGCCACGTCCTCTACGCTGATCATTCATCTTCGCGTGGAGCTCATCAAGGCGCCTTAGAAGAGCAGTGAGACTCTTGTCCACGCGAGCAACCGTCGTCTCCAAACCTGCAAGCTTGGTGTTGTTGCAAATCTGTGCGGCCTCCATTTGCCCAATCTTTTCATTTATCACCTGCAAATCATTATCAATTCCAAAGGTGTACTCCCTCACTTGCTTTTGAAAATGCTGTACGATGCCTTTGGTGCGAGGTGTAAGCAGACCTCCACCATCCTCATCCTCACTCCCTGCACCTGCCATGGTTAGCTTGCAGCAAACAAAGTCACAAGAAATTGCCTACCAACTAAAGGAAATAGGTGGTGGCGCACTATATGTTCACTCACACTTGTCCATTCAAGTTCTTACATGTTCTTACCAAGCAAGGCAGGAGGTGTCGGCAGCCAGCAAAAACAATACAAATGGTTACACAAGCACAACCCCGTGATGTAGTAGATGATTTGTGGAGCTATAGGTGGCTGCAAACAAAACAAATCAAGGTACAACTAGAACCACATTAGTCAAAGCAAGTTGAATAGACATTCATTGATGGTCCTATGCTGGTCCTAGTGCCAAATCAAGCTAGAGATGTGAGCCTGAACACAAATGTTGTCACACACCAAGACAGCAAGGAATGCAAGAAAATAACAGCTCTATTCCCTTCACTTTTTTTTCTCTTCTCTTCTCTTTCTTTTTTTTGCTCTTTCTTTTTCAGGGGCTAAAACTCTTTTGAAAACCCAACAACCCAAACAAAGGGATTGCTGCACACAACTCCTTTGAAATTAGTTCCAACATCTCAACTTTCAGACAGCAGGTCGTGAATCTCAAGTGCTATTGCGACGCGCCCAGAAGGAGTTAGGGAGCAAATTTAGATCCGTTGGAAAGAACACGAGATAAGCTTTCCAGATTATATTTAAACATTTGAATCGGACATGTAACACAAGATATAGGACTATTTTCTTCTAGTGCTCAGATCTGGGAAGATGGATTCGTGGTGGCAGAAATGACAGCGGAAATATGAATAGATTTGGTGGATTTCGTGATGACTAAAACGTGACCAGAACTCAAAACTCTAAGGATTGAACCACTAAGAACTAGCAACTAGCCCAAACAATGCAACTGAAAACTCAACAAGCAAAGAACTAAGCAAAACAGCAAAAGCTCAAACTTGTTGTTGGGATTTTCAGATCTAGCCTATTTTTGTGTAGTTTTCTGGACTGTAGGTAAAGGGATTGGTAGAATCTCTCACCGAAAAAACCTTGCTCTAATTACCACATGATGGAACCCGCTGGGGTTTGCTCCCGATCTTTCGATGAGAGTGGGGGATAACTCGATTTGAGGAGGATCGACGTTGTGCTACCCGACTACAACACCACAAGGGCTGCGCTGCGCCTTAGCGACAGTTACACCGCCTCCAATTTGTGTTGTTCTTGCTATGCCAAGAACATCCTTGAACCTGTAAGCAAATCGAAGAACAAGCAAGAACAAGTGGACAAGCAAACAGCACACAGACCTTGCCCAAAGGATAAATCTGATACACACGAAGTTGGGGTTCTGAATCGAGCAAATCGGGTGGTCTAATCGACACACGCGTTTACAAGGAAGTAGCAACAGCTAACTTACAACCAAACAAAACCCAAGTGTCAAATGGTGGCTGCTGGTGGTTTATATAGGTGGGGGGGCAGCCAAGAGGCGTGAGGGGTGTAAACCCTAACTTAGAATGGGCCCCTAGTGGGTTGAACTAGATACAAGGGCCTCAGCCCAAGACTGGAAGACTGAATGTCATTTTGGCGATTCTGCTTAACTCCTTTGGAATTTCGTCTTGAGGTTGGATCCATCTGAAAGTAGACTTCAGCAGCTTTCCAACAAGTACTCATGTGCTTCAAACAATATTCGGAGCTAAGAGTTATGGCCTTCCGAAGTTGCCCCTTCCTGGAGGTCCGAACTGGTATGGTCTGATCTGATCATCCACACTCACTTTCTTGTCGTGTTTGCTCTCCCTCCAATCTGGTTCATGTCCCATGTTCCTAAGAATAAGAAAAGCATCACAAGAATTTAGTAGTACCCCATTCATGGATGATGGTTTGTGGAAAGCAAGGAACGAGTTTACCTGATAATTTAGCTCTCGTGCACGAGCTCTTGTCATTGGTCCTTGCTGCGTAGTAGGCATGGGTGTATCGTTGGGAGGGATGTCCTCATCACAACCATGTCTTGCAATAAAACAATGCACTTTATAAAACAGGCCAATAGGTTGCGTTTATAAAACTGAGATAAATATGCATCAAAGGATGGGATTAGACTTGCCGTCCTCAAAGCCTTCCAGAAGCTCCTCGTCGAGGTATGGGTCTTCGGGCTCCGGCTCGCGGTCCTGCTCCTCCTCGGTCACACCGTCGGCTACAACACATAAACAATCACACAATAAAATAAAGTTCACCGACGAGCTAAAAAGGGAAATAGAGGGCTTCGACTAAAAATAGAGGGGGCTATTATATTTGTTGGATGTGGATCTTGAGACTTGGAGAGAGTATTTGATGCGTGGTGGAGTTTGGAATCGATTCAGAACATAATGTCGCATGAAATGGGGGCTGCGGACTGCATAAGGAGGAAAAGTGGAGGGGTTATGCACAAGTATGCCTTTCTTCTTCCTCGAGACAGAACAGGAGGGGGAGGGGAATAGTAGGAGGGGGGCAGCCAGGCCATGGGCGCCGGCCCCCTGGCGCATGGCAATACCTGGGGAGGGGGAAAAAATAGAGAGGAGGCCGAGGGGGGTCCGATTCCGGCCCTCACCTCATGCGGAGATGGTCTACGGAGGGCTGTCCACGGTGATGGGTGGTGGGCGGCAATGGTAAGCAGCGGCGGTGAGCTGCAGTGTGAGGTAGAGGGGGAGAGGTGTTGGGGCGGTGTGGGCGGAGTGAGGGGCGGCTTGGGGTCTGATTTATAGGCCGAGAGGAAGAGGGGTGGGATGGCCGGCATGGGGGGTCACGGGCAGTACAGGAGCCTCGCCATTAATGGTGGCCGGGATGCTCGGGGACAAAGCGCGAGCTGCGAGGGTGAGGGGACGGGACGGGACAGGCCGGCGCAGCAGCGGGCCGCACGCTAGCTTGGCGTGTACGGGCAGCAGCGAGTCGTGCGCTGGCCCACGCGTGTGCGCAAGGAGCGGGCTACAGCTCGAGCAGGTAGCAGGCAGCACAGGGGAGAAAAGAAAGAGGAAGCCAGCGCAAAAAAAAAGAGTCTGGGAAAAAAAATTTATAAGAGAGAAATAAAATGGATTTAAACAAAATATGAGAAAAGAAAAGATAGAACACGCGCGCGGCGCTGATGGTCGCAGCCGGGCAGGCGCACGCGGCCGACCGCGACACGATGGTGATGTAACGGGACGACAGGGTTGGGGGAAAAGGAAAGGGGCGGGCGGCTCTGCGGAAAAAGAGGAAGAGACTGCGTGATGTCGGAACGGCAGAAAATTGGGAGGTGGGCTTCAGGAGCTCAAGCGGCGGAAAAGGTTTAAAAGATTTTTAAGCGAGTGATTGGTAATGTAATTTAAATAAGATAAAAGCACGGGCGTTACAGAGGATCACCACGCCATGCGTGATCGACCTAGGGCATTTGCGGGCCTCGGGGTGCTCTGGGCATGTGCGCGCAATGGCGGGGGCAGTTCTGTGCGGCGGCGCTCGCCGGCGTGCGGTGTTCCGACCGTAGGAGCGGGCTACGGCTTACCAGCTCTAGCGTAATACGACGAGGGAGGTCACGCGATGCCTACCGAGGCTCGGATTCAAGCGGAGCGGCCATGCAGAGGTGTCGACGTCGGGGTCCGGCGGCGGAGACGGGGCGGCGCTCGTGGAGAGGGTTGATGCAGGGGTTCCCCGGGCTCCTGGGCTCCACGGATCGACTCGTGGTGTTCCTGCGGAGGTGCCACGGGGGTCAAGGAGGTCCAGGGACCGCCGGCGGCGAGGAATCGCAAGGGCGGAGCGTCTCACCGGCGGCGGTCCTCGGTGCAATTCTGGCGCTACACAGGTCTGGGTCGCGGGTGGCGAGCTTGGGGAGCTTCCTGGTGGTGAGGCGGAGCTATTGCGGGGGTTGGCAGGGACGGAGGTGCAGCGGGGTGGCGGGTCAGCGGTGGCGCAGGGAGCTTTGTGTGGCGGAGCCAGGCGGCGATGGCGCTAGGGCTTCGATGGCGGCCGTAGGCTTTAGGGTTAGGGCGCAGGGGGGTTGGGGATCCTATTTGTAGGGTGGCGGTGCGTCCTCGGCGTGCGGGCTTGGCGTGAGGGCTCGCCAGAGATCTCGGAGGACTTGGGCGCGTCGGGAAAGAAGGAAAGGAGGAGGAAGAAGCGCTGACGAGTGGGGCCGAGCGGTCAGAGGGAGAGAGAGAGAGAGAGAGCACGGGCGCAGCTGGGCCGGCTGGAACGGGCTGCGGGGCGAGGGGAAGAGCGGGGGAGGCGGGCCGAGCGCAGGGAAGAAGGAAAGGGGAATTGGGCCGCGGGGAAGGGAATCGGCCCAAGGGGGAGAGAGGGTATTTCTTTTCCTTTTTCCTTTTCTGGTTCTTTTGAAACTCAAATCTATTTGAACTCAAATGAATTTTTGAATTCAAACCCTCTACACTCACTCAAATAAAACATATGCACCAGCATGAATGAGCAAACATGTTGAACCTAAAATAAATTTTAATTCTTTGTGAATTTAATTATAATTAAATGCAAGCTAAACAAAGAAAAACCTTAGAAACTTTATTAAAGCCAATTAAATTTAGTATAAAGCAGGAAATATACATTAGGGTGTTACATTTATGCATTGCAATTGTAGGTTTTGCAATGACCGAAGTCGAGGTAATATTATTTATTGCCACCTATTTATGTGTTGCATTAGACATGTCTCGCAATGGTCAACAACGTGGCCATTGGTTCTATTACCATAACCGTCATTGTTGTATTGCAACATTAGATTGAGTTGCAATAGCCTCTACGATAAGATGTTGTGGCAACAGGTTCTTTTATATGCCACGAAAATATTTGGTGGCAAAAGTATATATTGCCACGTAAAGATTTTGTGGCAATTGCATAATTTGCCACCAAAATTATTTGTGGCAATTGTGCACGTTGCCTTCAAACTGTTCCGTTGTAATTGGTTATATTGCCTCGTAATTATTTTGTTGCAATTGGGTATATTTCCACACATAAGAATTCATGGGTATTGGCTCTATTGTGTGGCAAATAGTGTATTTCACTAACCCCTTTTGCCTTGCAAATATATCGTTGCAAATGTCTCTATTATTGTCGTGCTAATATTCCATGGAAATAAGCTCCAAGGCCACTCAAAGATTTCGTTGCAATATGGGTGGTAATGCAATATATTATATAAAAATATTTATTGCATTGACAAAAATAATGAATCATATGCATGCCATAAATCTTTCAGAGAATTTGAAAAAGAGTAAGCACTGAATCATCGTAGCACAAGACAATCCATATGTAAATGTTTGTACATTCACGTAACATGGGCCCTATTCTAGAAGAATGTTATAGAAATTCAACAATATCAGGCAGAGGAAGGAGGAGTCAACTGATGCATGGGCTAGCCATGTCAGCAGCAGAAGCGAAAGGAGGAGGAGATCGGCAGCAGCGCAGAATGGCCCATGGAGCTACTGGGCCAGAAGATGAAGCCTTCTCCCACGTCAAGCCAGCCCGTCGGGCCTAGAACCGAGCTGGTCCTCTGAGCTAGAGACCGAGTCGGCCTGTTTAACCAGCCACACCCGCGAGCCGGCCAGGGAGTCGCAGACCGAGCCGGCCTCACCAAGACAAGCCGAGCTGAGTTGGGCCAACCGAGCCGACCCAACACTTTCGGCCCAAAACCCGAGCTGTGTTCCTTTTCCCTTTTTCTTTTTAACCCGGCCTGACCCATTGGTCCCACGAGTCAGTGAGACCTAGTGTATGTGTGGGAATGGATGGATAGTCTTGGCATGAGTGGAGATATACTTCTGATGGAGTTGGTGAATAGGGCTATTAGCGGGAGCGAGCGAGCTTAACTCGATCTTGGATCGAGGGTTTGGGGTGTGTATCTTGGCACACCCTACGGAGTACCTATGATGGGTACAACTTTGTGGTTACTTGGTTGAGGAGTTGGTGGCGCCCGTAATGGGTGCAATTGTGGACCTCTGCGATGGATACACATGTGACGAAGATACTGTTGTCGGTCGAAACCCGCCGGGGAGCAGCGACAGGCAACACGAGGAGCCGGGAGGCTCCCGGGACTACTGGTGGGCCCCGGTCCCTCGGTCAACGGTCCGAGATCCGGCACACATCCTAGCTTCTGGGTTGCTAGGCGTGCCACCTAACCTTGTACCTGATCAGCAAGGTGTTATATGTTAGTTTCCTGCATGCACAGACACGTATAAACATTAGTCCGAGCCGTGATCGGCTCATCGGATGATTCTCGGTATCGGCTGTAAAGAGCCGGTTGTGTTTAGTACCGGATCAGATCTATAAATATAGCAAATATATCCAATGGTAATATAAATCTTGCTCTGTAAACATTAAGATAATCCAATCTATAGTGATTAAAGCTTTCACTGCGTAATCGGAACATCCTACACGTAATTGAGCCTAACAGAGACAGAAGGTAACGAAACAACAACCTAAACAGAGGCCTAAAAACCAACCAAAATCTGATTCCCGGAACAATCTCTTTTTAAGCTGTTATAAAGCACCAAGCATGCTGCCGGAACATTCAACCCGTCTGAAGGGCCTGACAAGCAGATATTAAACTAAATCTTCGATTGACGAAGATTAACCATAACAGATTGGATCTACTAAACAAGAACAGAGCAAAGCGCTGTCCTTATACCCAAAAATCGAATACAGGGACAGTTGGAAGTTTACAGATAACAAGCAATGCACGATTAAAGCACGGAAGAGCTGATGCTACTCTATAAACGTTAAGATAACTAGTGCTACTCATCATCAATAACGCTTCAGAACAAGAAACACGAAAGATAAATAAGCAAGAACAATGCTGCCCCGATCACGCGGGGCGTGATCAGGGCCGCACGGCACTTACCCGAGAAACCCTAGAACAGGGGTGGCGATGCGCCGAGATTTGTTGATGAATGATTGATTCGATCCCTTTATTGTTTATCCAGGGTACATATTTATAGTCCGTAGACTTGCCTTCCCTAACCAATCCTAACTAAACATGACACAAATCTTAACTATCTCTATCTAAACTATTTAAACACATATGCCTACCTAGATACACGGCCAACCTTGGCCTCAAACACCTTCATAAGGTCCGATTCGCAAGCCCATTATGGCTATCCTTCAAGCCCATCTTGCTCCTCGGCCCATCTTTCTAGCCTGCCTAAATTATGGCGATAACACATGCCCCCCTGGTTTCGGCAATAATTATTCCGAAACCATTTTCCTTTTAATTGCCTCGCCTCTTCGACTTCCGAAATCCGTACAGGCGTGCCTCTTCAACTTCCAGGGGATGTGACTGCTCTGCATCAGGCTCCTTGGAAACCGTTATGGTGCCGATTCACCTTCCACTTCATCTTTATAAACCTATCCCCGGTAACTTTTTTTAATCGTCTTCTCTCTTCAGCCATTAGCAACCATACCTAACTCAATTTTCTTCCTCTCGTAATGGCTTCTTCCTCTTCCTCTGCTTCTTCCGCCATCTCCTTTGAATTTGAATCCACTCAAGAGCCTACTCCAGAATATGACCCTATAGCCACCTACGAAATCCTTGCCCCCTGCATTGGGATGCAGAGGAATGGGATTTCCAATCTTGGTCAAAGGATGACGAGTCCCTGACCGACGACGAAGACATCCTCCTACTCCTTGGTGATGAGCTGGAGGAAGATGATGAAGACGACGCATCCTGGGAAGAGGACTTCTCCTCTTCTTCGAAAGAAGAAGCCAATTCCTCCTCAACCGAGGAGCATTCAGTAGCAGGAAACTTCCTCCTTGGCGGATCGTCGAAAGATGATGACGACGATGATGACAAATAAACCGAAGACAACAGCGGCTTCACTAGCAGCAGCAGCAGAGATGATGGTAGCGACGACGACGGCAGCAACGGCGAAAGCGACATCAGCACGGCTCCACCAACCAAGCACCACAAGACCTCCAGCGTCTACGGGTGGTAGACTATAGCATTAAGCCGATAGATCAGCTCTAGGAGCAATTGGCTCCCCTTTTGTACTTACTCCCTATTGTAAATAAGATCTTCTTTTTCTACCGCAACTCGTTTAAAAGCCGATCCGTTAAGAGCCGATGGCAACGCATCGGACCCTTTCCTCAAAATATGCCAATCCGGATCCAAACCAGTTCTTCAATTCATTTCATTTTCCGCTTAAATCCAGATCCTTCCCCAAAATAGATCTCTTAAGATTCCCCGAATCCAAGTTATTCTCCAAAAACCCTTTGCTCATAAACCCTAGCCACAAAACTCGCACCTGAGCTTTGAAAACGAACTCGATCTTGCGCCGCCAACCCTAGATCTATCCCCCAAGTCCCCGATCTTCATCAGGGTTTCCAATGGCGGAGTCTTCGAACACCCATGTGAATGTCTTTGGTCTGAAGGTAAGACTCCAACCCTTGCTAATTTAATGCAGCAATTACCAGATTCCCTGCGCCATTAAATGACCTCTCTCCGATAATTTGGCTTTCGTGGATTTCTTCAGGTTTCCGATATCCTCTTGCTGCATCCTTCTTCCCCTAATTCTTTCTGTCTCGGGCCTCATTCTTACGGGAAACCCGTAGATCTGATTTCTTGCGAGGCCAATCAAATTCCATTCATGAGCCAGAACATAGATCTAGACTCCTGATCCGACAGCCTCCGTGCCTGGCCGAACCCTCCCGAGGGCTGGGTAACTTGGTATAACAGAGTGGCGAACACCTACCAGCCCACATGGGAGTTCATAGGGATAGCCGATGCTCTGTCCCTATCTCTATCCCCTCTTGAAAAGGACGAGAACCTTCTGAAGACAATCGGCTACTTTTGGTCCGACGCCTTAAACTGTTTTCTCTTTGGTCATGGACCGATGACTCCAACCCTTCTGGACGTGATGATGATCACTGGTCTGGACATCTCATCAACCTGTCCCTCTGCCTACTTATCTGAAGTTCCTTTCAAGTTGTCTTTCAAAGCAGAGTGCACGAACTGGGGCGCATACCTGAATCAACACCTAAAAACCAAAGGCCCTGTGATAGAGAAGGAACGCACAGCTTTCTTGAATCTTTGGTTAGAACACTTCCTATTCTGTGTCCTTCCCTTGCCCCAACCAAGAATTATCTCCCTCTAGTGTATGAGCTGGCCAAAGGTCACACTGTTGACCTTGGTAAATTATTCCTTGGAGAAATCTACAGATACCTTCATCTGATGTCTTTGAGCCTTCTTTCCCAGAAAAAATTTAGAACTGGTGGTCCCTGGTGGTTCATCCAGTTGTGGGCTCACCTTTACTTTCAGGATTTCATCCCAAATTTCCCCTCTTTGGCCAATAATTCTTTCCTGGACCAAAGTGGAAGGCAGATCCGATGCACCAGCTTCGGTCAGGCCTTGTACAGCCTCCCTGGTGGCAAGTTGAATCCTTCAGATGCTTCACAATGGTTTAGGATTTTCTATAGGGGTCTGGACAACCCAATCTTCCTCTCCTACATTGAGTCTGAAATTTTGAGAGCCCGGCCACCTTCAGGTTGGCTGACTTCGCCGATGATGTCGACACCCGGCGCCTATATTCTATCATGATTCGCCCTTGCCTCCTCCCAGTCGGCATGAGTACTTCCAACCGGATCATCAAACCAGGATATGAATTCTATCAGCGGGTTGTAGCAGCCAGGCAGTTTGGCCTTGGGCAAGTTCCTCCTCACTTCCTCCTTCATCATTTCACATCCAAAAGTATCGACCTGCCTGATGCCATCACCACCCAAAGATGCTACGGCCTATTTTCAGACCTTCTCATCCCAATCCCTGTTGACCTCGCATTCACTTCTTCGGCCATCGACTTCGAGAACTGGTGGTCGATGTGGAAGACCCATGTCTTCCGGAAAGCCCTGGGGCCGATGCTGCAGCAGATTCATGCTGAGTATGAAATCCCTGAGGAAGAGGTATCACTGTCAGCCCATCATTCTTCCTTCTGACTTTGCTGAATTCCTTTTCTGATTCCATTTGCTCTTTTGCAGCAGGAGGATGGTCTGGAGCCCAAGAACGATGATGGATCCAACTTCCAGTTCTTGCCAGTTGCCCTTGTGGTTCTCTTTGGTAAAAACGCACCTCCCCCTTCAAAAGGCATCATGCGGATCCAGCCCAGAACCACGAAGTTGACCCCCAAGCGGAAACGGTTTTCTGACACTGTTGCCCCCCGAGCCCATACTAAGGTGAGGAAAATGCTTGTCAGGAAAATTCGGAAGGAAGCTGGGCCATCTTCTACTAGTCAAGAAGCTCCAATTGCTAGCCAGGTTTGGATCACTCCACTCATAGTTGATCCTCTGCACATGTACATTTTAACTTGATTACGCTTCCCTTTCTTGCAGTCCGTCGTTGTGGACATTTCTAGTGGGGAGGAACCCGCATGCCAAAAGGACTCAGCTCCAGAAGCTCCGGAAGATTTTCTGGGACCGGTCAGCGCCCTGGTTACCCTTCAGGATCCCGTCCCAAAAGCTCTGGAAGGCCCTGCAACGCTGGTTGATGCTTCGGTCACCCTTCAAGGTCTGCAGGAGCTGGTTGTTGCCGCGTCGGACGTTAGTTCCTCTCTGGAAGGGCCAACTGTCAACTCATCGACTGTCAGTCTTCCTCCGAAAGGGGCGCACCTACAAGAGCCGACCGCTGCTTTGTCGGCTGTCACTCCTCCTTCTGAACGGGTAAGTCCCCAAGAGCCGATCATCGCTTCTCCCGCTTTCATCGCTCCTCCTCCATAAAGGACGCGTCCTCAGGAGCCGATCATTACTTCATCGGCTGTCGTTGCTCCTCCTCTAGAAAAAGTATGTTTTATCACCAGTGTCGCCAGTCAACTTCTTCGTGTGAAGGACCTTCTATCAGCCCCGATCGACGCCTTGATCCAGGACTCCAGTGCAGTAAGGCAGATTCTCGAGGAGTTCAACTCTCAACTTCCTATAGTTCTTCAGATCAAGCTCTGGCCGACCGGGCACCTCCCCTTCTTTCGGGCAAGAGTAGAACAGGCTCGTCACAGGATTGAGACCCATCACTCTCAAACCCCCTTGAAGGCCAACATTGCCGAGAGGTGCCGATCACTTAACGAGAAGAAGGCGGTTTTGGATGCCAAGGCTGATACATCTATGCATTCTCAATGGCTTCATCTTCTGGAGAAGGAATTAGAAGACCTCAAGGCTAGGGTCCGGGCCACCGAGCAAATCCAAGAAGAGAAAGACCTTAGTGCCAGCTCCAAACAGGAAGCAGAAGCCCTAACCGCTCAACTGAAGGTGGATCTTGCGGAGCTGAGCGCTTTGAGTAGGCAAGTGGTGCCAGGAGTGGACAAGAAGATGAAGCAGTGATTGCTGAAGCTGATCATGTTCATCTTCAGGCAATTGCTGCCATCGACGAGTTCCTTCAGTAGGCTTACTTCTAACAGATAAACCTGCACGTATATATTTAAAAATCAAAAGTCGATGGTCACACATCGGCTATTTGATTGACTCAATGAGTTAGGCACTTTAAGATTCTAAAGTCGATGGTCACACATCAGCCATCCGATAGACTCAATGTGTTGGGTTCGAAGTACTTTTCTTTTTCTTTTATATATGTGGGCCGACTACACGCATCGGCCTTCTTTCTTTATTCCTGTCTTGGCACATATCACCAGCTCCGTCTGTACGAGCCATCGGGTTCTGTCGGCTCATATCCTCCCGCATAGCTTCGGCTCTCTCTTATTCGGGCCCGTTGTTCATATCGGTTTACAGCCTGATGTGTAGCATCGGCTTTACTGCTCACCATACCACATGCTCTGAAAGTACTTCTTGAGATGTTGACCATTGACCGCCACTGAGAACTTGACGCCATCTAACTCTTCTAGCATATATGCATTCCCTGATAGGACTTGGTCAACCCTGTAAGGCCCGTGCTAGTTTGGAGACCATTTGCCATACGCTGCATCTTTAGTCCCTAATGGTAGCACCGCTTCCCAAACCAGATCTCCGACTCAGAATTCCTTTGGCTTGACTTTCTTATTGTATGCGCAGGCTACTTTGGCCTTATTTTCTTTAATCTTTTCAAGTGACCAAAGCCTGAGCTCCATGAGGTCCTCCACATTATCATTCATCAGTGTAGCATAATCTTCTGCTGTTAAGTCATTCTGGAACTCTACGCGCCTCGAGCCGGCCGTAATTTCCCACGGTAAAACAGCCTCCTGTCCATACACTAGGTGATAAGGAGAAGTTTTCGTCGCTCCATGGCAAGAGATACGGTATGCCATAATGCCTCTGATAAGACCTCGTGCCAACGCCTAGGATATTCATCAATCTTTCTCTTGATCAGCTTGATAAGGTTCTGATTGGATGCTTCAGCCTGTCCGTTTGCTTGGGCATAATATGGAGATGACCTGATCAGCTTGATGCTCATGTCAGTGGCGAATTTTTTGAATTCCTCTGAAATAAAGACCGAACCTCCATCTGTTGTAATGGTTTGAGGGATTCCAAACCTATGAATGACATGTTCCTTGACAAAATTAATAACATCTTTGGATGCTACCGACTTCATGAGGACCGCTTCTACCCACTTGGTAAAGTAGTCCGTGATGGCCAAAATAAACTGGTGGCCTTTGCTGGATGGAGGATTAATTTTGCCGATCATGTCCATACCCCAGCCTCTGAACGGCCACGGTTTGATAATGGGGTTCATACTGACGCTGGTACCATCTGAATCTTCCCGAACCTCTGACATGCTTGACATCCTTTATAATATTTAAAGCAATCTTCAAGCATGGTGGGCCAGTAATACCCTGATCGCCTAATCAACCACTTCATCTTGTGAGCCGATTGGTGAGTCCCACAGGTTCCTTCGTGGACTTCATGTAAGAGCTGATTGGATTCAACCAGCCCCAAGCATCTGAGCAACAGTCCTCCTAAAGTCCTGTAGAACATGTCATCTCCTATCAGGACATATCTCAAAGCTTTGTAGCATATCCTCTTGAGTGCTCCCCGAGCCGAATCCTTCAAATAATTGAAGATATCGGCTCTCCAATCTTCTTGGTCCAGTAGGTGTACCTGAAGATCGGTTCTGTCTGCTACAGCCTTGTACCCCGAAGCCATCTATGCCAAATCATTGGCCTCAGAATTTTGCGCCCTAGGTATCCAATAGAAATTTATGTACCTGAACTGGGCCATCAGCTCTTGACATTGTACCCATAATGGGAAAAGCGACTCGCTCTCACATCTGTATTCTTCTGTGAGCTGAGAGATTACCAATTTCGAGTCCCCAAAAATTTTCACTGCTTCAGCTCCGGTCTCTAGAAGCAATTCCATACCTTTACGCACTGCTTCATATTCTGTGAGGTTATTGGTGCAAGCGGTAGGCAATCTAATTGAAAAAGAATACGTTGCCCCCCAAGGCGATACAAGCAGGATACCTATGCCACATCCATCTCCGCAAGCTGACCCGTCAAAGTACATGGCCCATGTACGTATGGAAAGTGCTGCTATGTTAGTATTGACCCTTTCTGCAATAAGATCCACCAATGCTTGCCCTTTGACCGCCTTCGCAGGTTGATATCGGATGTCGAAATCTGACAATGCAAACATCCATTTTTCCAATCAGCCTTTCAACACAGGAGCTGATAGCATGTATTTTATGACATCCGATTTGCAGATGATAATTATCTTGGCTAATAGCAGGATATGATGAAGCTTGGTGCATGTAAAGAATAAACAAAGGCATAACTTTTCGATATTAGGATACCTCATCTCCGCATCTAGCATCCTTCTGCTGAGGTAGAACACAACCCTCTCTTTGTTGTCATGCACTTGTATCACTACTGACGCGATGGAGGTGTCACCTACTGATAGGTACACGTAAAATAGCTTATCTTGTTGGGGTGGAACAAGCACAGGTGGTTTTGATAGATACTTTTTGATCTCTTCAAATGCCCATTGCTGCTCTACCCCCCAGCAAAACTCTTCATTGGCTTTAATTTTTACCAACACCATAAAAGGCTCAATCCGCCCGGAGAGATTGGAAATAAACCTTCTAACAAAGTTGATCTTACCAATGAGCTGCTGGAGCTCCCTCTTCGTAGTAGGTGGCATCATGGTACGCATAGCTTCTTGACTTTTTAGGCCAATCTCGATTCCCCTTTCATGAACAAAAAAAACCCTAAAACTGACCGCCCGAGATGCCAAAAGCGCACTTCTTTGGATTCATTCTTAGCCCGAACCTTCTAGTTTGTTCCAGAACTTGTCGTAAGTCCTCCAAGTACCCTTTAACCGACGCAGACTTCACCACGACATCATCAATATAAATTTCCACCAGCTTGCCGATCAAGTCGTGAAAAATGTAGTTCATGGCACGCTGATACGTAGCGCCAGCATTCTTCAACCCAAAAGTCATAACCACATATTCGAACAGACCCACTGCCCCAGGTACTCTGAATGCAGTCTTGTTTATATCTTCGGGAGCCATAAAAATCTGGTTATAACCAGCATTGCCATCCATGAAACTCAAGATCTTATGACCGGCAGCCGCATTAATTAACATCTCTGCAACAGGCATCGGATATTCATCCTTTGGAGTAGCCCTGTTGAGGTCTCTAAAGTCCACGCAAACTCGCCATCGACCGTCCTTCTTCTGCATAGGTACAACACTTGAAATCCACTCGGCATACCTGCAAGGCCTGATAAATCCTGCTTCTAGCATTTTCTCCACTTCCTTTTTAACTTCAACCAAGACCTCAGCCTTCATTTGTCACGCTCGCTGCTGAAATGGCCGAAATCCATTCTTGAGAGGGAGCCGATGCTCGACTATACTTGAGATATAGGCTTGAGTCCGGTATTATCTTGAGGACCCCAAGTTTAACCTGCTAAGAGTGTCCAGATCCATCCAGATATTCCTTTCTTGTTCTTCTTCTTTTATTGACCTTTCCTTGCAAAAATTTTATTATTTTGGACATGGCATACGAACTCGGCTTTGATGAGATCCAGGATTCTAAATTTACGATTGAAGCTCTGGATGTTACCGGTCATTACAACCACACAAATAAGGAACATGAAAAAGACAAAGTAAATTTTAGGTTGTACTGACCAAAAATGTCTAGAGATACAATTACAAAATAAAGGAATTTTGCAAAGGAAGGGATAGAGAAGAAGAAAAACATGACAAGAACATCTAGATGGAACCAAACGGAATTTGGTTTTTTGTCCTGTGGATGAGAGGTCAGCTCATTTTTGCATCCTAAAATATCATGCACTTACCATTATTTATAAACCTTGAGCTGATGAATTAAAAGTCAAATGCGGCAAAATACAAAGATTAGGATTATAGAGCAAGTTCAGGATATGTTTAAGACTTCAAGTTTGCTTTGGTGACGGATTTTTTTGTACATAGAGAATGAGCGGGGCTGTTACTTGGCAGGGGGCTTATGACATACTCTCTCCATACCAAATTACAATTCGTTTTGACTTTTTTAAATACATAGCTTTTGTTATATATCTAGATATGGTATATATTTAGATGCATAGCAAAATATATGTATCTAGAAAAGTCAAAACGAATTGTAATTTGGGACGGAGATAATAACAAGCAACATTCAAATCCCATTACATGTATATAAAAATTACAGGTAACAATCTAGGAATGAAGCACATTACATGTCCTAAAATACATGTAAGGGCTCTACGTTCTTCGCTTGTTACCTAGAGCTTTGTGCAGCTCACTGGTGTTATAAGATTAGTAACGGGTCTCATTGTTACCCGTTACATATATAGTCTATCATATGAAACGGCCTTTGGGCCTTTTACCTTTGATGGGTCTCTGGTTATTATTATGGACCGTATGTCCGTTACCATTTGTTGTCCATGTCTGTTACAAATATGAGGGTTCTCATGTAGTGTGACCCGTTGACGAGCTTCAAGCCTTCAAGCAAAGAAGGTCAGAGCTCATTCTTAAAGAAGATATATGGTATGGAAAAATCTAACAGACAACCAGTCTCGTGCAAGCTTTAGAGCGCGACCTGCGCAGAGCGATGGCCTGCCTAGTTGCGGTCTGCACGACGTGTCATGGCCGGCTGGCTCAACATATAGTTTCGTAGAAATGTGGATGATCCGGTTGGAGCAAACACAGAGACATGACACGTCACACATGTAGAAGAACGTGGTTGCTGGGTTAGCAGGTAGTTCATGCACTAGAACACATTTGTAGACCGACAAGGAAAGGGTAAAACTGTCATCTACTCGTGCATGTGCTATCCTTTATAATTCCATTTGAATTATTACGTTTCTTATGATGATGTCTACAAAATAAGACCCATAACTCATAAGTTTTGAAAGAGTTGTTTTACGTATTAGCTTACATTGAATGTATAGTAGCAAACCATGACCCATAATGACTCGTACTATCTAGCAACGTTACGTGGACGTCATTACCACCAGTTTGAGCCATGACCTGGCAGTGATATACCTTTTAAAAATTCCGTAAAAGATTTATAGCAATTGTAAAAAAATTTATACCCCAAGCAACCACCGCACAATCAACCATCTCAACATCCAACGTTCATGACTTTTACAATTAATATGTAAAATGTGCATACAACTGGTGATTCGAACATATGACCTCATGCACCACGTGATCCTTCCATACAACTACACTACATTGTCACTTATGCTTGGATATGATTCCTTTATACTAACTTTTTCTAAATCTTATATTAAATTTTCAGACACTAAGATAATATAAAAAATATTGTCAATCTTGTTTCCATCAAAGGTCGTTTGATTAGTCTAAAAATTTATATTTGATATTTGAGTATATAAATGATTTTAAATAAAAATTTGTAACCTACAAAGTTTTAGATCTCATCTAATTCTATAATTTTGATATAAAGTTTATCTTGATCTGATTTTGTATGAAGAAGTTATAAATTTTTTTATACTAATGGGTAGGTTTTCAATTTAAAAAGGGTGGGGGATTTCACTGCTGGCTTGTCACCACCGGTTCGTAATATGACGGGCGGTGATGGTCATTTGTATTTTAGCCTCCGGTTCGCATTTCAAACTGGCGTTTATACGGACTTTCACCGGCGGTTCCAACGGTCACTACGGCCACTCACTCACGAACCGGCGGTGAAGGTCTATGAATTTCTCTTCGGTAGTGGCTAGCGGTGATAGGGTGTTGGGGAGCCTGAAGCAAATTCAATGAAACAACAGCAAAATTCAATGAAACAGCAACGACATGTACCATATAGAATAGAAGGGGCCATAAACTAGAGAGTCTTGACCAATTTGAAAGGTCATTTGTGCTCAGGGATGCTATTCTATTCGGATTATTCTCCCAAGCGTAATCAACCAACTTCATTGAGAAAGATTAAATAAGTTAATGGCCTAATCTCGTACTAACACATACTCTCTAAATATTGAAGAACTTGCATGCCGGCTTCAAGCCACAATGGCGGTATGAGTTCTGATCTCAGACTTTGGGGGCTGCTTGCGGACCATATCTGTAGTAGCGAAGTAAACACACAATATAAGTTGCTACATCAAAAGTTAAATATTTCACTTTATAAGTTCTTACACAGTTTATATAAAAATTGTCTCTTAGTCTATACATTAGTTTGATACATGAGTGCTATGAATTTATAACATAAGTTGGTAGTTACATATAACAGCTTCAGAACACATGCAACGTAGGTCTTGTTTTGTAGATCTCGTCATAGAGGTTACAATGGTGCAAGGATTTGAAAATGGTTGTTTGATGAGAGAGTACTGATCAATTAAAGAAAATAGGATCATTTTTCTTGATGATGCCCACCAGCTGCATCATCTGAGAAAGCGACGTCCCCATATATCACACAGCGCATAGGTTGCACTCGCTTGTGATGGCGCGTGCTTACGCGGGTCACGTAATGATTGTCTTAGCACGAAACTAGGGTCGCGCTATATGTGTATGCGCGATCGGTCGCGTGATAATGCAGTTGTATTTGTATACTCTCCTTTCTCAATTTGGCAACTCTCAAGTTAAAGAAGTTACGAAGAACAAAAATATTTACATTCAAAATGTCCAATCGTATTAGGGCTCCTGCTTGTTAACTAAATGAGCTAGCTTGGCTCGGCTCGTTAACTAAATGAGCAAAAAGGCTAGCTCGGCTCGGCTCAGTCCAGCTCGTGAGCTAGCTCGGTCAGCTCACGAGCTAGAATAGTATGAAATGACACAAGGAGAAGAATCCCTGGATGCGCAGCCGCTCGAGCTCCTCGTCCTCCATGGCACCTAGAGACGGCTCCTGTGGCCCCTAGGCTGTGTGCCTGTTCCGCTCAATTCAAACTGCAGGGAAGAGCGAGGGTTGCTAGGGAAGCTGGTGGGGAGCCCCAAACCGTTGGAAGAGAGGGAGGTCGGAGGAGGTGATGTTGGCAACTGGCGCGGTGGGGAGCGACCGAGTGGCAGAGAGGAGGGAGGTCGGAGGGGGAGGGCAGGCGGTATAGGCACCTGGCTGCAGACGGCGCGACTTGAGGAGCCGAGGAAGTAGGGAAAGGAACGGATGGATGTTAGTACCTACGAGAGGCATGGGGTGACAAGGAGTAGATGGAAACAAAGGCTGAAGGGGCTTTACAGTTTGATCAGCCTTTTGTTAGGTTTATTGGACCGCTAAATTTGGACTAAAAGTCTGCTGGTGCGTCCAGCTTGTTAAGCTCGCATGCCCACTTGAACTCGCCTTGTACTAACGAGCCGAGTAGAGTCAAGACGAGCGGAGCTGATCCAGCTGCGAGCTAAGCGAGCTAACAAGCCATGAGTATTTCGTCCAGTTCTAGATTGCACCTTAAGGCTCTTTCTACCTTCTGCCTTTTGCAAAAGCATCACAATTTAAGATATTAGACCAACTCCAGCAGGATTACCCATCTCTTAACCCAAATTAGGGGAAAATCATGTGGGACCCACCATTATCGGTACTGGGCCGAAGCCCCGTTCCCAGCGGTGTCTCGCTTCCGCCTCCCCATCCTACTGGCGGCGGTTGCTTCCCGCGCGTGGGCGGAACAAGAAGGCGGGCGGAAGAAGGGGCGCGCGCGGGCGGAAGAAGTTTCCCGGCCTGATCTGGACACCCCGATGGCCGAATCTCCAGCTCTTCCCCTTCTTCGTTCTTCTCACACCGAAGGTATGTCTCGGTGCCCTCCGTACCCCCTTTTTTTTATTTGTATGGGCTGCTGTCTCGATGCTCTCCGTTGTGATCTCCGTGTGTATGGACTGCAGTCTTGCTGTTCTTTCTTGCAATACTTGGTGCGTGCTCGTTCTGCCTGAGAGGGAAAACCTTTAGGTTTACGATGGCATGGCTTCGAAAGCTTCGGCGTGAACGCAAGGTAGGGACTTCCAGAGCGTACGACAACGTATTATTGGCGACCACCATTGCTTGTATCGGCACAGAGGTAGAAGAGAACAAACCTAACTCGCGTCGAGGTTCAATTGTAGGACGTCGGACCATTGCACGAGATAGATACAGTGGGTATTGCCGTTTGATGGAGGACTATTTCGTTTCCAACTCTGTCTATGGTGAAAACTTGTTTCGCCGTCGGTTAGTGTCCAACTATTTGCCCAAATTGTGTACCTTCTCTTCGTCCTTATCTTATTATGGTTTCATTGGCTTCACAGGTTCCGAATGACAAAGAATATGTTTGAAGATATTAAGGATGCTTGTGAGCAAGCAAACCCATACTTTAAATGGAGACAAAATGCTGCAGGAGTTTGGGGCTTGGCTCCAGTGCAGAAGGTAACTGCTGCTTTGCGCATGTACGAAGGTCGAGCTGATAGCCTAGATGAGTACCTTCGGATGGGAGAAAGCACCATAATTGAGAGTGTCAACCAGTTTACACGGACCATTGTTGAGCAATACGGTCCTAGGTACTTAAGGCAACCAACAAGAGCTGAAATACAAACGTTGTTGCAAGTTGCTGAAGCACGTGGATTTCCAGGGATGTTGGGTTCGATTGATTGTATGCATTGGGAGTGAGAGAGTTGCCCTACCGCTTGGCATGGTCAATATAGAGGTCACTTTAAAAAAAACCTACTCTTATTCTTGAGGCAGTTGCTAGCTATGATACATGGATATGGCATGCTTTCTTTGGACTTCTGGGATCATTGAACGACATCAATGTGCTGCATCGTTCACCAGTGTTTGACAATCTTGCAGCGGGTAATGCTCCAGAGGCAATTCAATGTAAACGGTAGGGAGTATAACATGGGCTACTATCTGGCAGATGGTATATATCCCCCATGGGCTACTTTGATCAGTGGTATTCAACAGCCTGGAACTAACAAGCACAAGGAATTTGCGAAAAGGCAAGCTGAATTTCGTAAAGATGTGGAACGGACTTTCGGTATTTTGCAAGGACAATATGGAATCATCAAAGGGCCAGCGAGGCTATGGGATCCGGTCGACCTAAAGTACATTGTTGATTGTATCGTCATACTACACAACATGGGTATTGAGTACGAGAGAGGATTGCCTCAGCTACGGGCAACGGACTATGAAGGTGCGACGGATCCCAGATTGGGCGATGACAATACAAACGTGCCGGAGCTAGCATTGTTGATGGAGAATCACCGTAGGATCCAGAGCCAACAAGGAAATGAACAATTGAAGCTTGATCTGATCGAGCATATTTGGAGCAAGTATGGAGATGCGGCCAACAATTAGTTTAGCTTATGAATGGATTAATGTATGAAACAGGAAGTCATGTCGCATTTCCAGTCTGTTTAGATTATTGTGTATGTGTTTCAATGACCATCAATATTTGTATTGATTCTTTCTATTCTGAGATTTGAGATTTCAATCATCTGGCCGAAAGACATTCTTTTGCTAGAATCAATTTGTTCAGGTCTGAAAACGACATTGATGCAGTGGGTTGCCAAATTGATTCAGGCCTGAAAATGACATTAGCTGTAGCGTTAGCATAGGCTTCTCAAATTTTGTGTCAATTCTCAAATTTACACAGGTTGCTGCCTGGAATTCATCATATTTACACAGGAAGTTCAGCTGCCATTTATAACAGGTTTTTACAGGTTCGTTGCAGCAGGCTCCTTGCAGCAGGTTTTTACAGGTTGCACAGAAAGTTCAGTTGACAGAGAGTTCAGTCACAAAAATACACCTAACAGCAACACTCAGGCACCTTCAGACAAGAATGTTGACAACAGAATTCAGTTATAAAATACAGCTAACAGGAAGCAACATTGTTCTCACAGGAAACAACAAATGGAAAACAAGCATTGTTCTCACATACGGAGAAACATGGCTGTCAAGCAGCCCTGACTTAACTAAGATCAGACGAACCCGCGCCACTTGCGGCCCTCGCAGCAATCTCCTCCTGCTTCCTAATGTAGTAATCCCTGACCCATGGTGACATCTTCTCAACATCAAGACTCATGACCTTATCTTCTCGGTCTTCCTTTTGCAGGTTCAACAACTCAGTTGCTATCTCAAGTTGTTTTTCCTGAATCGAAACATGTTTCTCCTGCAGGGCAAGCTTCCTCTCAGCACGTGTAGCAATCGCCTGGGCTTCCTCAATGGTTGCAGCCTCTACTCGTGCATCATACTTGGACCTATCTTCATGGATCTTTTGCAGCACTTTGCCCACTTTGATTGTATGGCAGAACCAACCTGAATTACACTGGCTCAAGTACGCAAGTCCTCTTTCAAGGGCTTCAAACGTACTTCAAACAGTGTAACTCCTTGGCCTGTCGGGTAACATCCCGATAAACCACCGAAAGCAGGATCAAACAAGGTACCTCACACGAAGGCGAGTCCAGAGATACAATCGCCATCATATTTTACATCACAGACATTTATATTATAAGAGTTTCCAGAAGTAGCATAGGTTCCAAACTGATAGAAATTATTACAAACCAGTTTAAAGATTCAAGTTCACGGCAGCGGAATTTAAAATATGACAACTATACACGTCGCCAATACGGACATCATGCGAAGCCATGGCATGACATCACTCGGTATGATCAGTGTTGGCCGGGGACGGGTCCCACCCCACGGACCAACCATCGGGAAGAGCATAGGGCCATGGCATGGTAAGAGTAGGGTCTTCAGAGATATTACCTGAAATAAAGTTATATTGCAAGACTGAGTACTCCAATACTCAGCAAGGCTTACTGTTTCATGGTATACTTAGCCATGTAACTAGACTTATAAAGGCTTATAATGGTTCTGGGTTTAATTTCAGCTGAAAAGTAACAAAAAGTAGATCCATAATTCCAAATTTTAGCTTTCAGGTTCTAGTTGATTATTCATTCTAAGTAAGCAACTATAGCTACTCAAATATGGTAGAACTTTCTCATCAAACATCACCTTTCATCATCATTAAGTTGTTCGTATTACTCTATGTGGTAAAGGGATCAAGCAGTCTCAATCTCCGCGAGAAACGGACAATTCTGAATCGAACTTTAACCCTTACAAGGTAAACCTAACTCACATGCTTGGAACACCGACAGGTCATTCCGAAGCAACCGTTTGCCTTTCATTCCGGGTCGTGGAACAATGCCACCACAAGCGACTGCAGGACCATACGCACATCCAATGTGCAGGACATACATCTACAGCGCGACTATATGATCGTATTCCCGTCTGCTCTGCAGAACGTACTCCCACATGTCGGTGCGTGTAAATAAATAATAAAAGTCGAGTGGTGGGGGACGAGTCCACTTCCCGGGCCGATTGGTTACTAGGCTTACCGCTTACCATATTTCACGGCATGTGGCTAGTACTTTCAAACGCTTAACCGCCACTACCACACACTGCGACCTTAACCAAATTCATCAACACAGACGGGGTATCATTCCTTTCCATGATACTGCACGTAACCCCGTCCGTCATCCTTATACTGATTGCAGGATTGTAAGCAACCAATTCCTATATCGCACGAGTGACAGGAAATCACTCGACTTTTACCGGTCCTATTAGCAGAGCATCTATGCGATAAGGACTCAGGCACAATACATAGGTTCCTATGATTCATGCATTTAGGGTTTCATTTCAACTCCTAGACTTAATGCAAGATACAATATATAAGCATAAGATTGCATAATATAGTAATTTAAAATACTAGGTTATGCACCGGGGCTTGTCTTCACTGGAGAGGTTGGGGTCAGGGACGTTAATAAATTCTTCCGAACTCGGGTTCGGGGCTTCAGTTAAATCTTCGGTGACGTTCCCGGTGTCTTCCGAGACTTCTACTTCAGGTTCCGGGAGAATCTGATAATCTCCGTCGGCGAGAAGCATCGAGTCCACATGTGATGTAAACGATGCAAGTCTACATGTGATATAAATGATGCAATTTAGAAGATGCATAGACTTTTATTCTATTTCACGATAAAGTTGCAATCCAACAAAAACAATGATCAAACATATCATTCACTCTTCTATTGGGCAATCATTTATCGAGTATAAAATAAATTACCTAGTTACATTAAGTAACATAGTTGTTTACCCTAAACATTTAAACTAACTGTATTAGATAGCATGTTTGGTTATCTTAAACAATTAAACTAATTACATTTAACAACTTTATTTATTTGACTAGCTAATTATCTCTAATAACCCTAGGTTATTATTTAATTATGGACTTACTTTGACTAATTAAATGAACCCTAAGTTAGGAATATAGCATTATTATACCAAGTTCTATTTATTTTGGTTGTTCTACACCTGATCATAGATTGAAAATTTGTGGACATGTCACACTACTCAAGGGCAACACCTCAAAATATTTTCATAATTTTTCATGAACTAGAGCTATTGTTCATGAATTTCCTTTGAATCTAAACTTAAATTCATTACTAAAGTTACACTAGGATTCTGACTCTCAAACTTTTATCTTGGATTATTTATGCTGAAGCAAAGCTAAGGTAAAATTTTCAGCCATAAACATGAAGAGATGCATCTGGAATTAAATTATGAAACTTGTATCAACATCAAGCAAAGTTATTTTAACATCATAGCTAGAGGGCTGTTCTGAGCTTCCAAATTTTACACAGTTCTACTTATGGCACATACATCTCATGTTTCAAATTTGAGCCTCAGCACTGCTATGGATCAAAAGATCTAATTAAAGTACCCATTATCTACTAATTAAATTGCAGTACAAAATACACATATTCATCTTATGATCACAATATAAAAGTTGTAGTATTTAACACAAGGATTCAAACCCAACTAGTTTGACATTTTTATGAATTTTCTACAATTTTCTACATATTTTTGAAGTTCACAGCTTTTGAATTGGGGGGCTGTGTAATTTTGCAGGGATACCCTTGGAACTTTTCAAATCCTTTCAATCAGGCCCTTGGCTCATCGGGGAAGAAGGGTAGAAACATCGCCGGCCAAATTCCAGTGAGGGAAGCGATGGGAGGTGGAGAAGGACTGGCCCACAAGCATCAAAAGCTCAAGACGCGTCCAGGGGTGGGCTTGGGAGGAAGAGGGGGTGGCCGGAGGTGGGGTTCCCACGGCGGCCGAGGCAGCGGCGAGGAGGAGCTCGTCGGCGAGGGGCTTCCCGGCGAGGAAGGCGGCCAAGCTCTAGTCTATTAGCTACAGCAGGAGGTGAGGGAGCTACTGGGGTGGCTAGATTGGACGGAGAAGGGGCGGAGGGAGGGGTTCGACGGCGATAGGAGCTCACCGGAGAGGAGGGGAACGACGGCGACCGGGCTCCGGTGAAGGATTGGCGTCGGGGTGTGGTCGTAGAGCTTCGGCGAGGAGCGGTGAAGCTTCTTAGGTGGTCGTCCGGGACAATAGGGGTTCGGGGTGGGAGCTCCGCGGCGACCAGGGGCTCACCGGCGAAGAAGAAGGAGCGGCAGTGGTGTTTAGAGGCTTGGGGCGAGTGGAGAGCAAAAGAGAGAGTGGAATGGAAAGAGAGGGAGCTAGTGAAGCTCTTGAGCCAGAAAAGAGGGGGCGAGGGGGCGTGCACGGGTGTTGGCCACGACGGCAGCAAGGTGGCGGGTGGCAGAGCCGCGGGGCGGCATGGCACGCGCGAGAGAGGGCTAGGGAGGGGGAGCTAGGGCGGTGACCGGCATCCAAGTGACGCGTGGGTTCTGCCCGAGCAGGAGGTGGTGCCGGGGAGGAGCTGGAACGATGGTGAGCGGCGCTGACAACCAGCAGCAGAGGAAGCAGAGGAGCGGAGCAGGGCGCCAGAGGAAGAAGAAGAGGGAAGGGGGTTCGAGGGACTCGTTTGCAAAAACAAAAAATCCAGGGACCTCACAGTAAACTGAAAATTCCCACTGATCCAAAAGCCTAATGAGAAAATGATCAAAATAGAAGTTGTAGAATTTTTCAAACCTACAACATTTCTTTAGTGTTCAAGTTCAAAAACCTAAAGTACAATACTTTATTTTACAACTTTGCGCTCAAATAAAACTTAATAAAGTTTTGTCCTTATTAAGGTAAATTTCTTATAATTTTGGACCTAATTGCAAGTTTTCCTGCAATGTCATGATTACTTGCATTCTTACACTTTAGCCCTTAGTAACTTTGAAAGTTACTTTTGTAATTCAACTACTTGCATCAAAGGACTTGTACTTTTGTAAAATTACATAAATACCCTTATTTTCATAACTTTACTCACACCATTCAAAACATACAAAATATTCTTCCTATTGGCTTGCTATATTTAACACCTAGGGTGTCACCACCTTCCCCCCTAAAAGGAATCTCGTTCCGAAATTACAGGAATGATATAATAAGATGATAGATACCTAAGAAATCTTGAGAAAGTCTGGAAAATCCTTTTGAAGATAGTCTTCGGTTTCCCAGGTAGCTTCTTCTTCAGTATGATGATTCCACTAGATCTTGAACATCCTGATTGTTGCTCTTCTGGTACTTCTTTCCTTGGTATCTAATATTCTGATTGGATGCTCCTTATACAAAAGTTCGAGTTCGATGTCGATGGTTTGTGTATCAATGATTTCAGTAGGAATACTGATACACTTCTTCAGCTGAGATACATGGAAGACGTTATGAATGGCTGCTAGCTGAGGAGGAAGTTGAAGTCGATAGGCTACGGGTCCACAAATTTTAAGGATTTCAAAAGGACCAACGTAGCGAGGAGCGAGTTTGCCTTTGATACCAAATCGTTGAACACCTCGAGTAGGAGATACTCGCAGGTATATAAAATCACCTACTTCAAACTGTATTGGTTTCCTCCTTTTGTCTGCGTAGCTCTTTTGTCTTGATTGAGCTGCTTTTAAATTGGTCCGAATGATTTTTACCTTTTCTTCAGCTTCGGTGACAAGATCAGGCCCAAAGATTTCGCGTTCACCAGTCTGAGACCAATTTAAAGGAGTTCTACATTGGCAACCATATAATGCTTCAAAAGGAGCCATTTTAAAACTCGACTGATAACTGTTATTGTAAGAAAATTCTGCCAGAGCTAAGCATTTGTCCCAATGCGTGTTGTACTGGATTACACAGGCTCGAAGCATATCTTCTAGGATTTGGTTTATCCTCTCTGTTTGTTGTCACACCCGGTTTAGAAAAGGTAACCGAATGCATCCCATATGTGCGCCAGGATCAAGTTCCGCACATACAGTAGACGTCACAAGCGAATATCCGAACAATGCATTAACGAATAAGAGTATAATAGTACTTTATTACATGACCGACAGTCTTAATCTTAAACGAATAAACAAACGTCGATAAATAGCAGCGGACTTCAACTTCACAGGCAGTTGACTGGGAGACACTCGCCTAGGAATCTTCAATATCTTCGGGAAACTCCGGAAAGTTATCTTGTTCTGAGCAGCATTGGTTTTAATAAAGTAAGCGTGAGTACACTTATGGTTGGTACTCAGCAAGTGGAGTAAATTATATGACATGCAAGGCCAAATCAAGGATAAGCTGACACGGTTTGACTGCGATAAGCATTTTAGTTGGTCAAGTTTTATTCAGCAAGCATTAACTAGGTTCAAGTTTATACCAACCCATATATAAAAACTGATTAAAATAAACAACAACATCAAAACAAGAACATCAGCTTAATTCATTCTTCAAGTTCAATTATCATGTGAGGGTCCAAGCCGCTCTTAACCGTGAGCACGGCTGATATATCAGTTTTCACTCTGCAGAGGTTGTACACTTTACCCACAGCTCGTGTTTCCCTTTATGCCCGGGTTTGCAAGGCCCTTAAACACTTCCAAGGTGAGTGGCAGGGATTCACTACGAGGCCTTTACAAAGATTCCCTAACTTATGACAATCCGCTAAGGTTTCAAGTCAAAGCGGTCATAACTCCTCCTAATGAGGTGGACGCCTTACCCAGGATCATATCACACCCTCAAGAGGACCGAGCTATACCCCGACGATGCAACCCCTCTTGCCCTTGCGGTAAGATCATCATAAGCCAAAGTTTCTAATTAATTAGCCAAGACCAGAGCCATATAGTACTGTGGTTGTACTGTTTTCCTGGGTGGTTCTCCATGTTCCAATTCATTCAATAATCTTATTCATCGCCATAACAGAATTCCAAAGGACATGAAAGGTATAGGAGGTAACATGATTTCCAACCATCCAAAAACTATTAATACGCAACTAGCGTAGCTATAACATAAATAAAACAACTCAGGTTTAAACAAGGAAGTTAAATAAAATCTAGTCATATCCTTAATTGGGTTCCATCATATTCTAGACACATGCACGCATAAAAGTAAAGGTGTAATTGTGATATTAATAGGATGGAAACATGATCAAGGACCACTTGCCTTCGTTAGCAAACTGCTGCTGCTCAGGGAATTCTTCAAAGTCTTGCCCCTGCGGATCCTCGAACTGCGCACCGTCTAACATCGCTCACAAGCACATACAAACAAGCAAACAAAATAAAATAAGAACAGTATACCAATCAATGAAAACAGAACAAAATAATATTTTAATAACATTGCATAAGTCGTAAGGATCGCGTGAGCGCAAGAATCGATGAAATCGGAGTTAAAACGGAGAAGTTAGGGCTAAAACAGGGTTTCAGGGGCTTATCTGCGAAGATTTGGATCTAAAAGGACCTAAAACAGAGAAACCAGGGGCTAGATCGTAATTAAACCCTAGACAGAGGGGTTAGAACGCAAAACCTAGGGATAAAGGACGGCGGGTTCGATTTTGAAAAACCTCAGGGGCCTAAACAGAAGAATTAGGACCTAAACACGAATACTTTTGAGCTGGGAAGGACGGCGGGTTGATTTCGGGGAAACTTAAGGGCTCATTTGCAAAATCGGCGCGGTTGACCGGTACCCGATCTGATTGACTCGCAGCTAGATCTGTTTTGGGCCGTCGGATGCCGATCCTACGGTGGAGACGCGAGGGAAACAGACGGGGCGGCGGCGGGGCTCGTCGCCGGCGGCCTGAGCGGCGGCGCTCGGCCGGACTTCGCCGGAAAACGCGATAACGCGTTGCCGGCCTCGGTTTCGAGCGGGGTTTGGACGGGGAGACGGAGCGCGCGACGAGGAATGCAACTAGGGGGTTGCGAGGGGCCATCGGGGACGGCAAAAGGCGGTCGGCGACGAGGGGCGGCGCGGATAGGGCGGCGGAGCCGGGCGGACGCGGGGAAGCCGGGGAGGGGAAGAGGAAAGGCGGCCGGAGTTCCTCACCACCACGCGGTGCCTCGGGATGGCTCGTGCGACGGCGGGAAGCAGCGAGGCGGCGGTGCGGCGGTGGCCCGAGGCGCGAGCGGCAAGGGCGGCGGCGGCGGGCGCGGTTGCTAGGGTTAGGCGCGAGGCAGCGGTGCGGCTAGGGTTTAGGGGCACGGGGATTGGCGGCGCTTAAATAGGGCGGCCGCGGGCGCCTGGGCGTGCGGGCCCGAGGCGGAGGCGGCGCGGAGGGGCGGACCGAGCTCGGACTCAGGCTCGGGTCCGGCTCGGGCGCGGGGGAGGGGAAGGGCCTGACAGGTGGGGCCCTCCTGTCAGCGCCAGAGAGAGAGCGGAGAGGGAGCGGGACGCGGGCCGGAACGGGAAGGAGACGGGGCGCGGGTGCACGGATGGGCCGGGGAAGGCCGATGGGCCGCGCACGGGGGAAGAGGGAAAAGGAAAAAGAGGGCCGCGGCTGGGCTGCGCGAGGGGAGAGAGGAGGGAGGAGAGGGTGACTGCAGGCCGGGCTGCAGAGGAAAGAAAAGAGAGGAGGGGGAATGGCCAGCCGGGCTGGGCCCAAAGGAGAAGAGAGAGAGGAAAAAGGAGACAAACAAACAAAAAGCTTTTGAGTTTGAAATATGAGATTGGAATTCAAAGAAAGACAACTAAAATATTAATGCAAAGAGCATGAGATGCACAACATATGGTTTTCCCTATATTTATTTTATACTTTAAGAAAATTGCTTATCAAAAATCATGTAACCCTTTAGCCTATCATGCCATTCAATTTATTCTTTTACTTTGCAAAATTTAGGGTGTTACATTTGTCCATCTGTCTACGGATGGTATGCGGAGCTTCGGATTAATTCGGTTCCAAATGTTTGTTGAAGTTGTTCCCAGAAACGAGCAACAAACTGTGCTCCTAGATCAGAGGAGACGAACAATCTGGTCTAGATATATTTTAGCATAGTTCTTAGCATTGTAAGTGGTATGCACCGGAAGAAAATGAGCGGTCTTGGTTAATCTATCCGCAATCACCCAAATGGAATCATGCCTCTGGGAAGTATTGGGTAAACCTACGATAATATCCATACTGATATCTTCCCATTTCCAAAAATGAATAGGTAAAGGTTGCAGCGTACCAGAAATCTTTAAGTGACTGGCCTTAACTCTCTGGCAAATATCACATTCAGAGACATACTTTGCTATTTCTTTTCTCATACGAGTCCACCAGAAATTCTGTTTCAAATCCTGGTACATCTTCGTACTGTCAGGGTGCATAGCAAACTTGGACAAATGTGCTTCATCCATTATCTGCTTGCAAAGCTGAGGGTTTTTGGGTACAACCATACGTCCATTAAACCGTAGAATTCCCTTAGGATCCTCTTGGAAACATTTATACTTTTCTTCTCCTTGGGCTAATTGTTGCTTGATAATTTTGACTCCCTTATCCTGTGGTTGTGCCATAACGATACTATCCTGGAGTATAGGCTCAATTGTTATATGATTCAAACTGCCTTGAGGAACGATTTCCAGATTAAGCTTTCTCATTTCCCAGCAGAGAGTGTTGTTGAAAACTTCTACTGATAAGCAATGACAATGTGATTTGCGGCTAAGTGCATCCGCAACCACATTGGCTTTGCCCGGATGGTAGTGTACTTCAAGATCATAATCCTTTATAAGCTCTAGCCAACGTCTTTGTCTCATATTCAAATCCGCTTGCGTAAAGATGTACTTTAGACTTTTATGATCCACGTAAATGTTGCACTTGGTACCCATAAGATGGTGTCTCCCAAGTTTAAGGGCATGTATAACGGCTGCAAGCTCAAGATCATGAGTAGGATAGTTCTGGTCATGTGTTCGAAGTGCTCTAGAGGCATATGCAATCACACGGTTATCCTGCACAAGTACACACCCAAGTCCGATACCTGATGCATCACAATAGACATCAAAAGGTCTGGATGTGTCTGGCTGAGCCAAAACTGGAGCAGTAGTAAGATGTGCTCTTAAAGTGTGGAAAGCTTCTTCACATTTCTCATTCCAGGAGAATTTAACTCCTTTCTTCAATAGTTCTTTCATGGGCTTGGCTATCCGGGAGAAATCTGGAATAAAACGACGGTAGTAGCCAGCAAGACCAAAAAAACTGCGGATTTGATGGACAGAAATAGGGGGCTTCCAATCCATCACTTCCTGAACTTTACTTGGATCAACAGATATACTGTCCTTGGAGATGGTATGACCCAAAAATTTGACGGTATCAAGCCAGAATTCACATTTAGAGAATTTGGCATACAGATGGTGATCTCGCAAACGCTGAAGAACAATGTGAAGATGTCTAGCATGATCTTCAAGATTTTTAGAATAGATCAGAATATCATCGATAAAAACTACGACGAATTTATCGAGTTCCGGCATGAAGACAGAGTTCATGAGATACATAAAATATGCCGGCGCATTGGTAAGACCAAAGGACATAACCAGATATTCATAGAGTCCATATCTGGTGGAGAAAGCTATTTTTGGAATATCACTTGGCCTAATCTTTATCTGATGATACCCAGAGCGAAGGTCAATCTTGGAGAATATCTTGGCTCCGGCTAACTGATCAAACAGGATATCAATGCGGGGAAGAGGGTACTTATTCTTAATAGTAACCGCATTGAGGGGGCGATAGTCAACACATAGTCTAATACTATGATCCTTTTTCTTAACAAACAGAGCAGGGCATCCCCAAGGTGAAGCACTTGGACGAATATAACTCTTATCAAGGAGTTCCTGAAATTGAAGTTTCAACTATGCCAGCTCATTGGGTGGCATACGATAGGGTCTCTTAGAAATGGGGGCTGCGCCAGGTTGTAACTCTATAACAAACTCAACATCTCTATCTGGAGGCATTCCGGGCAATTCATCCGGAAAAACATCTGGGTACTCACATACAACAGGGATGTCCTCTAACTTGATCCCTTTTATAGCATACACACAAGAGCTGTTATATTCCTGCTGTGGAAGATGAAGAATAGTATGTCCACATTCTGGGGAATCTATCTTAACTACTCGAGAAAAGATATCTAGAGATACCCGATGTCTGGTCATCCAATCCATACCTAGGAGAATATCCATTCCTTCTAGGTTTAATGAAATTAAGGCTGTTCTTATTAGAGTGTTACCCAACTGGATTGGTACACCTCTACAAATTTGATTTGATGCAATTCTACCTCCAGGAGTTGTTATCATATAAGTTCCATTAGTGAGGTAGAAATCCAAACCTATTTTGGTCCCAAATCTTGTATTGATAAAACTATGGGTTGCACCAGAATCAAAAAGTATAATAGCAGGGTGATGGTGTAGAGTAAATGTACCCGTCATCACTGGTGCACCTTCTCGAAGTTCCAATAGAGTAGTGAAATTCACTCTTCCTTGACGGACTTGCATAACCTGCCTCTTGCCCTTGTTCCTGGAGTTGGAGTTGGAGTTGGAGGCTTGTCCGGGGAATGTTTTCCTTGGTTGTGGGCAGTCTTTAACAAAATGCGTCGGACTACCACAGTTGAAACATCGATTGACGTTATTCCCTTGATTAACCTGCGGACGGTTTGGTCTTGGGCCGAATGGTCGTTGCTGCTGCAGAGGTTGAGGCACTGGCGGCCTGTTGAATCGGGGCTGCTGAGGAGGCCTAGCTACCCACCTGCCTGCTAGAACATTTCCGGGCGGAGCTCGGGAAACTGGGTTCTGGATCAACCGATACCTTGAAGGTTGTAATTTCGAGGGTCCAGGCGATACTTTCTGCCTTTTCTTAGCACGATGGGCTGAAATAAAATCTTCTTGGGTAATGGCCATGTTGACCAATTCATTGAAGTTGTTAGCCCTAACCAGATTCAAGCGTTCCTTTAACTTGGTGTTCAGTCTGCGACGGAATCGACCTCTTTTCTTGGCGTCCGTGTCAGCATGATAGCCCGCGTACTGGCACAGGTGATTGAAAGCCTGTGCGTATTGAAGTACAGTGCGGTTTCCTTGGGTAAGTGCCAAAAATTCATTGAGCTTTCGCTCAATGAGTCCTTCCGGGATATGGTGTGGCCTAAAAGCAGCCTTAAATTCTTCCCAGGTGACAACATGTCCGTCCGGTTGCATGGCATAGTAGTTGTCCCACCAAATGCGAGCAGTACCACAGAGCTGTTGGGCTGCGAAAAGAGTTTTGTTTGCTTCGGAGCATGGGATGGAGAGTAATGCAAACTTGGACTCGATGGTACGGAGCCATGCATCTGCATCAAGGGGTTCTTCAGTCTTATGGAAAAGCGGGGGCTGCGTACTGAAGAAATCCTGATAACCAGCCGATGGTTGTTCTTCACGTCCACGTTGAGGAGAATGGAACTGATGTTGCTGGGCCTGCACTAGCATGTTCAGGAGTTCGGTCTGACGGGCCATCACTTCCGCTAGATTTGGCGGTGGTGGACGTGGTTGTTGTGAACCACTAGCCTGGTCGGGTCTAAATCCTTCCGGAGTTCCGCGCGTAGCGCCAACCATCTAAAATATAGAAGTTGTCCATTAGCATTCACCAATACTTGCTTCTTTTTTCAGAAATCATACGATACCAACATAACATATATTGAAACAGTGCAGGGTAATAAATCCAAGTAACAAAGTATTAACTCAACAATCCAAACAGCAACTCAGATTTACATTACCAACTGAAACTTATTTGATCTTACATCACGTTGTTTCTTACTACACCAAACTGTACATGGGTTTGCCACATATATTACAACAAGTGGCCTGTAGGTCATCTAACTAGTCACTCCCATGTCACACTATGTTACACTATATACACCTAGAATGTCGTTAATTCAAACGAAACTAAAGGTCATCAAGGTTGCCCACGGATGACTGACTACCGGAAGAGGAGTGATGGGGACTAAGAACAGGGTCTCCATGCTCAGAGTCGATCTCGGAGACTCCTTCAACTTCTTCAGGTTCTTCTTCTTCTTCTTCACTCTCAAACTCATCAACAACGGGCTGCACTGGTTGCTCATGAAACATATTGATATGGTCAATAGCTTGGCCAAGATTAAGGTTGAGCTCATAAACTTGCTCCTGGAGAAAGTCAATGACAGTGTCGCGCTGGACAATGAGAGCATCACTCTCAACAATCTGATCCTCTCGATGCTGAATGATTTCTTCCCGCTAGGTAATAATCTCTTCCTTGGCAGTGACAGTGGCTTGGAGTTCCTCAATCTGCGTATTCTGCCAGCCAATCTGATTACGATACCCTTGGGCTATGCTGGTCAGTCGATATATACCATGCTGCTGAAGTGTCTGGTAGCGGTACTGTGCATTCATAAATCTAACTGCAGTGCGTAGAGTCTCTCCGGCCAGACTTCCCAGTAAGTGGTCACAGTAGGTCACCCTGAAAGTCCATTCTGGGTCATGAGAATCCATTGCAGGAGTAAGCCGATGGGATGTCCTGCAACTTCCTCAGGATGCTGATCGCAAAAGACATGGATAGCTTCCATAGCTGCCGCTTCAAAAGTATCAGCGAGGCAGTAACCAATCACATTAACTTCAATGGGCTGCCACAGGGATAAAGTAGGATGCGGAGGAATAGTCATCTTCACTCTGCATCGAGGAACACCTTCTTCATCGTACTCTATTCCATCATAAGGTGGAGGCTTGGTGTAACCAAACATCTGAAGGGACTCCCACAAAAGACAAGGAAAACCCTTCCAATGCAAGGCATTGGTACGAGTGTGTCCTGCGGAATCCTAAAAGAACCTTGGAAGCTCGGCCATCTGAAACAAGGATTCAAATGGTGAGATTACAAGTTTTCAACCATACACCTTGAGAAGACTGCAGAAAAATGTGAGTTAGACTTATGGAATGACTGGAATGCAGCTATCCAGCTAAAAACTCACAAGGTAAAAGAAACAAGATAACCTATTCTGATAACAGCAAAGTTTGAAAATTAGAGGGCTGTTATAGATCTTGAGGATGAAACGATAAAGGCCGAAACATTAAACCCTACGGCTGTCGGTATGACCATTTCAAAGCTGTACTAGTGACAAACAACACTCTAGACATCCTTAAAACAACAAACCATGCCACTCATTCAATCAAATCAAGAAATATGCATGCACATGCTACGCGTCCTCACAACTTAACATAATTGCCAAATATGTTTGGACTTACATGATTAGTTACGGTGGCACAATATGTTCATCTCTGCCTATAATAGCTAGTCGAAAACTCTTATTCGTCTTAGCTTATTTAACCGTGGTTAGCGTACCTGCAGAAAACCACAATATATATGAACCTTTAATGCCAGCACCCATGAAAGCATCCTCAAACATTACTGTTCACTATAGAAGCAGCATCTGTACAATTACCGCCATACAGACGATGTTAACATACGTTATCGAAATAACGTATTCACGGAATACCGCAAAATGTGGGGGTATTGCTGTTCATACCCTGCGCCCAACCATATACTCCCAATATAGTCAACCGAAGTTAGTATATTGGCAGCATCTCAAGTAGGCCACTGCTTGAGAAATAGCGTTCGGTCCGCATCACCGACGGGAAGGCTAACTCCCTAGTTAGCTGAGGATCCTTACCTTCATACCTCATCATCGAAATTGTTGTTACAGAATGTAAAGTTGATTGTGCATAAATTTAAGGTTTAACAGAAAAGTAGTGTTGAAAGTCAGAGTTATATACATATACTATAGCCACCTCTAACTCCCATATTAAACATTACCCTAGGGCTTTACGCACTAAGCACAATCCTTAACGGCACCAACGTAGTTTTGTAAAATACTTTGTTGATCCAATTTTATACTATAAATACTTTTAAGGTCAATCATATCTCCGGTGTACACTTGTTAGCTCTGATACCAGCTGTGGCAGAACCAACCTGAATTACACTGGCTCAAGTACGCAAGTCCTCTTTCAAGGGCTTCAAACGTACTTCAAACAGTGTAACTCCTTGACCTGTCGGGTAACGTCCCGATAAACCACCGAAAGCAGGATCAAATAAGATACCTCGCATGAAGGTGAGTTCAGAGATACAATCGCCATCATATTTTACATCACAGACATTTATATTATAAGAGTTTCCAGAAGTAGCATAGGTTCCAAACTAATAGAAATTATTACAAACCAGTTTAAAGATTCAAGTTCACGGCAGCGGAATTTAAAATACGATAACTATACACGTCGCCAATACGGACATCATGCGAAGCCCTGGCATGACATCACTCGGTATGATCAGTGTTGGCCGGGGACGGGTCCCACTCCACGGACCAACCATCGGGAAGAGCATAGGGCCATGGCATGGTAAGAGTAGGGTCTTCAGAGATATTACCTGAAATAAAGTCATATTGCAAGGCTGAGTACTCCAATACTCAGCAAGGCTTACCCGTTTCATGGTATACTTAGCCATGTAACTAGACTTATGAAGGCTTATAATGGTTCTAGGTTTAATTTCAGCTGAAAAGCAACAAAGAGTAGATCCATAATTCTAAATTTTAGTTTTCAGGTTCTAGTTGATTATTCATTCTAAGTAAGCAACTATAGCTACTCAAACACGGTAGAACTTTCTCATCAAACATCACCTTTCATCATCATTAAGTTGTTCTTATTACTCTATGTGGTAAAGGGATCAAGCAATCTCAATCTCCGCGAGAAACGGACAATTCTGAATCAAACTTTAACCCTTGCAAGGTAAACCTAACTCACACGCTTGGAACACCGATAGGTCATTCCGAAGCAACCGTTTGCCTTTCATTCCGGGTCGTGGAACAATACCACCACAAGCAACTGCAGGACCATACGCACATCCAATGTGCAGGACATACGTCTACAGCGCGACTATATGATCGTATTCCCGTCTGCTCTGCAGAACATACTCCCACACGTTGGTGCGTGTAAATAAACAATAAAAGTCGAGTGGTGGGGGACGAGTACACTTTCCGGGCCTGTCGGTGTTTAACCGGCTGCCCACCGAGGGATATACCCAAGGTGGTAAGTTTTGGGTGAGGGGACGCCGAGACCAGGAACTCGAAGGTGCAAGGAACACAAGACTTTAGACAGGTTCGGGCCGCACAGAGCGTAACACCCTACGTCCTGTATAGTGGTTTGTATTCCCTTTGGTGTAGAATGACCTAATGATCTCCTCCTTTGAGGGGGGTCCCTGACCTCCCTTATATATCCGAGAGGCCAGGGTTACAAAGATACTAACCAATACCAGCTGAGGAATCGTACCAGAACATATCTCGAGTAGATTCCCCCTGTATCGGTTAGCCTTATCTCTTATTTAAACGGAATAAATAAGAGATAAATAAGATGAATAAGAGATAAGACGGACTTAATCTCTTAGACCTCTTTAAACTACGTTATGTGCCCAGCCCGGTGGCCCGGGTCTGACAGGGCCGATTGGTTACTAGGCTTACCGCTTACCATATTTCACGGCATATGGCTAGTACTTTCAAATGCTTAACCGCCACTACCACACACTGCGACCTTAACCAAATTCATCAATACAGACGGGGTATCATTCCTCTCCATGATACTGCACGTAATCCCGTCCGTCATCCTTATAGTGATTGCAGGATTGTAAGCAACCAATTCCTATATCGCGCGAGTGACAGGAAATCACCCGACTTCTACCGGTCCTATTAGCAGAGCATCTATGCAAAAAGGACTCAGGCACAATACATAGGTTCCTAGGATTCATGCATTTAGGGTTTCATTTCAACTCCTAGACTTAACGCAAGATACAATATATAAGCATAAGATTGCATAATTTAGTAATTTAAAATACTGGGTTATGCACCGGGGCTTGCCTTCACTGGAGAGGTTGGGGTCAGGGACATTAATAAATTCTTCCGAACTCAGGTTCGGGGCTTCAGTTAAATCTTCGGCGACGTTCCCGGTGTCTTCCGAGACTTCTACTTCGGGTTCCGGGAGAATCTGATAATCTTCGTCGGCGAGAAGCGTCTAGTCTACATGTAATGTAAACGATGCAGTTTAGAAGATGCATAGACTTTTATTCTATTTCACGATAAAGTTGCAATCCAACGAAAACAATGTTCACTCATCAAACATATCGTTCACTCTTCTACTTGGCAGTCATTTATCGAGTATAAACTAAATTACCTAGTTACATTAAGTAACATAGTTGTTTACCCTAAACATTTAAACTAACTGTATTAGATAGCATGTTTGGTTATCTTAAACAATTAAACTAATTACATTTAACAACTTTATTTATTTGACTAGCTAATTATCTCTAATAATCCTAGGTTATTATTTAATTATGGACTTACTTTGACTAATTAAATGAACCCTAAGTTAGGAATATAGCATTATCATACCAATTTCTATTTATTCTGGTTGTTCTACACCTGATCATAGATTGAAAGTTTGTGGACATGTCACACTACTCAAGAGCAACACCTCAAAATATTTTCATAATTTTTCATGAACTAGAGCTATTGTTCATGAATTTTCTTTGAATCTAAGCTTAAATTCATTACTGAAGTTACACTTGGATTCTGACTCTCAAACTTTTATCTTGGATTATTTATGCTGAAGCAAAGCTAAGGTAAAAGTTTCAGCCATACATGAAGAGATGCATCTGGAATTAAATTATGAAACTTGTATCAACATCAAGCAAAGTTATTTTAACATCATAGCTAGAGGGCTGTTCTGAGCTTCCAAATTTTACACAGTTCTACTTATGGCACATACATCGCATGATTCAAATTTGAGCCTCAGCACTACTATGAATCAAAAGATCTAATTAAAGTATCCATTATCTACTAATTAAATTATAGTACAAAATACACATATTCATCTCATGATCACAATATAAAAGTTGTAGTATTTAACACAAGGATTTGAACCCAACTGGTTTGACATTTTTCTGAATTTTCTACAATTTTCTACATATTTTTGAAGTTCACAGCTTTTGAATTGGGGGCTGTGTAATTTTGCAGGGATACCCTTGGAACTTTTCAAATCCTTTCAATCAAGCCCTTGGCTCATCGGGGAAGAAGGGCATGAAAAGAGAAGGACTGGCCCACAAGCATCAGAAGCTCAAGGCACGTCCAAGGGTGGGCTTGGGAGGAAGAGGGGGTGGCCGGAGGTGGGGTTCCCACGGCGGCCGAGGCGGCGGCGAGGAGGAGCTCGTCGCGAGGGGCTTCCCGGCGAGGAAGGCGGCCAAGCTCTAGTCTATTAGCTACAGCAGGAGGTGAGGGAGCTACTGGGGTGGCTGGATTGGACGGAGAAGGGGCGGAGGGAGGGGTTCGACGGCGACAGGAGCTCATCGGAGAGGAGGGGAACGACGGCGACCGGGCTCCGGTGAAGGATTGGCGTCGGGGTGTGGTCGTAGAGCTTCGGCGTGGAGCAGTGAAGCTTCTTAGGTGGCTGTCTGGGACAATAGGGGTTCGGGGTGGGAGCTTCGCGGCAACCAGGGGCTCGCCGACGAAGAAGAAGGAGCGGCAGTGGTATTTAGAGTCTTGGGGCGAGTGGAGAGCAAAAGAGAGAGTGGAATGGAAAGAGAGGGAGCTAGTGAAGCTCTTGAGCCAGAAAAGAGGGGGCGAGGGGGCGTGCATGGGCGTTGGCCACGGCGACGGCGAGGTGGCGGGCGGCAGAGCCGCGGGGCGGTGTGGCACGCGCGAGAGAGGGCCTGGGAGGGGGAGCTAGGGCGGTGACCGGCATCCAAGTGACGCGTGGGGTCTGCCCGAGCAGGAGGTGGCGCCAGGGAGGAGCTGGAACGACGGTGAGCGGCGATGACAACCGGCGGCAGAGGAAGCAGAGGAGCGGAGCAGGGCGCCAGAGGAAGAAGAAGAGGGAAGGGGTCCGAGGGACTCGTTTGCAAAAACAAAAAAATCCAGGGACCTCACAGTAAACTGAAATTTCCCACTGATCCAAAAGCCTAATGAGAAAATGATCAAAATAGAAGTTGTAGAATTTTTCAAACCCTACAACATTGCTTTAGGGTTCAAGTTCAAAAACCTAAAGTACAATGCTTTATTTTACAACTTTGCGCTCAAATCAAACTTAATAAAGTTTTATCCTTATTAAGGTAAATTTCTTATAATTTTGGACCTAATTGCAAGTTTTCCTGCAATATCATGATTACTTGCATTCTTACACTTTAGCCCTTAGTAACTTTGAAAGTTACTTTTGTAATTCAACTATTTGCATAAAAGGACTTGTACTTTTATAAAATTTCATAAATACCCTTATTTTCATAACTTTACTCAAATTTCACACCATTCAAAACATACAAAATATTCTTCCTATTGGCTTGCTATATTTAACACCTAGGGTGTCACAGATTGCGCCTAACAATCTCACTATAGAAGCCACAAAAGCGGGCGGTGTCTTTCTGGACGTCTCCTCACCTATGTTGCGGAGAACTGAGAGACCTAACAGTGGGATTCCGACTAACTTCATTGTAATAATTAGAAATTCTAGTCCAATATGACTTGTATGTCTGATTGACCCCAACTGCAGCATCCTTTGACACATTCAAGTAGGCAGAGCACAGTGCCTCATCTTCATCTTGAGCAAAATTCTTGGACCTCGACGCAGTACCTTTCTTTTTTCCTCCAGTAGCCGCCATACTTGCGGCCTCTCCTGACTGAAATAGAGGACCATCGATCAATGCACATATATGAATATTTCAACCAACAATGAGAACTACATATATACATACTTGGGCATCCTGCTGTTCAACATTCACAGTCACATCCGGAGGGGTGCCATTCATAGCAGTGAGGTCAATGTTGGGTGTGTAATTCACTTCACCATTGAATTGGCCATGAGAACTAAATTGGCTCCAGAATTGATCCAAGACGATTCTACAAAAGGCACTACACAACATAATCATGTATACAACCAGGGAAATCACCTAGATCTGAGAGGAAAATCACTACTTTTTCGAGGGAAAGGGCAGAGCAGTGGGCACGCATACCAGGGTGCGGCTGCTTCCGGACCCGACGAAGAGTAGGGGTTGGCCTCCGGTGCTTGGCACCAGCCTCCTCGCCGTCGACCTCTCGACCGATGAATCCACCAAAACCTAGGACGCGAACAGGTCAGATAAGGCGGCGTGGTAGAACAGGGACGGCGCGAGTACGGAGGAAGCAGGAAGAGGTTGCCATGGGGGAAGAGAAGGGAGAGGCGAGGGGGGAGCTCGAGCGAGACGTGAGGAAGACGAGCGAGAGGAGTGTACCAGGGAAGAGACGAGCGAGACCGTTGGCGAGCGGAGAGGATGGGGGAGAGAGAAAAGCTCGTAGACAAGGGGGGCCGCGGGGGGGATGCGGGTTTTGGGGGAGACGATGGGAGATGTGCTGGAGGAGAGAATAGTAGCAAATCTTCTATAATTTAAAATAAAGTGTTGGATGGGGGATCTGCTAGAGTTGGTCTTACAGGTAAAATGCACGTGCGCTTGTTTTAAAATATGGTAAAACCCTATTACAGCTGGCCGTACGGTTGTTCAGTTGCATACCCGCTTCCATCCACCGTCCGCGCTCCATCGAACGACACGGGCTCCCGCGCGCAGTCCCACATTCCAGAAGGCGGGGGAGAGAGTGGTGGAGAAACGTGCGCCTGTCCATTTCGTTCCCCTCCTCTCTCTCTAGGGTTCGTCTCTCTCCCCTCTCCCCCCGCTTGCATCGACGGGCGATTCGCATCCAACCTCTCGCATCCTCCTCGCATGGCGTCCAGCTGAATCCGAGCATCACCTATGGCATACCCCCGAAGAGGTGAGTGATTTCTCAACGCCCAAAACCCCCAAATTCCATTCGCCGTGTTCGCTCCCCGCGTTTTCTGATGGTTCTCTGGTTTTGGGTGGATTTCTCATCAACGCGCTGATCAGCTGGGAGGGGGATCCCCTGTGTGGTGCGCGGAATCGCAGATCAGGCCTAGGTGAGTATCCTCTCCCCTATCCACTACTGCGTGCACATCCTACCCCTCGTGCTCCCCTGTGTGACCTAATCGAGGTCTCGATCCACCCGCGTTTTTGCCCCCCTATTCCGATGTGCTTTGGATTTTGTTGGTTTCATCGGCGCACTGATCAGTGGGCGGGCGGGATTCCTGTGTGGTGGCATACGCGTGTGGTGCGCAGATCAGGCCAAGGTGAGCCTTCTCATCCCCTCCTCTACCCGCGGCACATCCAAACCCCACGATCCCCTTGTGTGCTCCATTCGATTGGGTTTTTGAGTCATTTTTGGGAAGATTTTTGGAGATTTGGCAGGATTTCTCCACCCGTCCAAGGAGAATGTGTGGATTCGCGAACCTATTTAGATTTCCCCCAACGGTGAGGATTTAAAACCCCCCAGCAGGTGTGCAATGATTCTCATCTCGACCTCCATTTTTCCTGATCCATTTCAGTCTCCTGTGTTCTAATCCTCATCAAATCTAGGAGCTGCGAGCAATTACGGGGTGAACGATTTGTTTCTGAGCAATTCGTTTCAGGCACACATTGATTTCAATCTCTATATTCGAATCCCCTGCGAATCTAGCTTTTGTTCTCGAGGTTGATCTGCTTTTTTCTGCAATTTATGCAGAGGTTGCCGTGAGGAAGTTTAGCTCTGGAGTTGAGGAGGGTGTCACCAGGTGCGTACAGATCTGCCCCCCCCCCAACCCCCACCCCTTTTTTTCTCCATCATCAGTTCCTGTTGCTTGTTTGATTTGATGCATATTGTATGATGCAGGGCATTAAACAGAGGGACGATGCAGTGAATAGAGGTAGATCTATGAAAACATTTGCTTGAAGCTTTAGCATATTCACCATTGTTAGGGTACTAAAGATTCATTAGTTTGCATATCTGGTGTCACTGCAAGTGAGAAATTGGTTGCTGCTATGTCCCATCACACATTAGCCAACGAAATACCTTGAATCTAGTTGGCTATGTACTTGTCTTAAGGATGTGTTCGTTTCCTAGGGTCTAAAGTTTAGACCCGTCACATCAAATAGAATCTTGTCATTTAGAAGTATTAACTAAAGTCTAATTACAAAACTAATTGCAGAACCCCAGGGCTAATTCGCGAGACAAATCTAATGAGGTATATTAGTCCATGATTAGCGGATGATTACTGTAGCATCACTGTGGCAAATTATGGATTAATTAGGCTCATTAAATTTGTCTCGCATCTGTAAAAAAGTTTTGTAATTAGACTTTATTTAATACTTCTAAATGATAAGATTCTCTTTGATGTGACGGGTCTAAACTTTAGACCATAGGAAACGAACACACCCTAAGTTTCAATATATGCATTGCATCAGCAAGTTGGCTTGGTACTTAACCTGGAACCTATATCTCTACTTGAGATTATAGCTTATATTTTTTAACGTTGAATAACCAAAATTTTCATAAGGTTCATCATTTATTTTGTTTCTTTTTTGACTGAATGTTTGTCTTGTTTGGAACTCTTTTGCTGTGTTATTGGAGTCAATTCATAGTGAAAGTGCAAATATTTGAGGAGGTTCTTAGTTAAAAAATAAGATTTAACTGAGGTTGGGGGCAGTAGAGCTGCCACAAGTGCTATGTGAAGTCGATGGTCTGGCACTGTCTAGTATTTTTTTCAGTTATTAGCAATATAATGTCAATATAGTATATTGTATTGTTTGCAATTATAGCCGAGCACTCTAGCATATTTCTAGTTACAGCTAAGCATTTTACTTATGGCGCTTTAGCAACTTTTAGACTAATATATTGTGGGACTTTAGCATTTCTTCAGTAACAGTTAAGAAATTTGCATACTATGGTTTAGCATTTTGCAATTGAGCTATTATCAGAAGCAATTTACATACTACATATTGGATGTCTGCGACCCACAAACTTTTCTACTAGCATTATCATAAGCATTTTAACAAATTTTAGTAGGCATTTAAATACTATTCAGATAGCATTTTAAATATTCAGTTCAAGCAATTTTGTTTGAGTATCTCACAATTCATTTTTTTTATTGGCTGCCTTCAGTATATAGTTAACATACAACTACTAACAATGCTAATACAAGCAATAATTCTTCAGCCTACTAAATAGGGAATGCTTTTTGACCTCCATTACTTACATAGTTGCATGTGCTCTCTGATTTTTGTGTTTTGTTCCATTATATTTGCAGGTCACCGGAGTATTGAACATAAATGCAAATCTCAAGGCATTTTGAGTAATTAGAAGCAAATATATTTAGCAGCTGGGAGCACATATTGAATACATTTTTGCAATTTTTGATTCACAAAGTGCAGCAATGAAAATTGTAGACAAATCAATAGATAACTTTGTAGATCTGAAAATTGTGTTTTAAGATGCATGACATTTATACGTTGTTTTATTTCCATGAGGGGTTGATGCTGTGCCTTATGAAGTGCTTGACAATTTGTCTGTTGCCTGATATTTTTTGTTCTATGATGCTTGATGATGATGTTTATTATTTGCCTAAAGCACATACCTGATGATGTTCTGAACTGTTTGGAGAAAAAACAAATTTGTTGGGCAGTGAATTGAATGATGTTTTATGTCTGGGCTGCTGATAGCATCGGAGAAAGGACGCAGCCGCCATAGGGAAGAAAAAGTATGAAAAAATAAATTTGCCAGAATAGGAAAGTGCGCCCACTTACAATGATTCGTTTTGCTAATTAACGGCGGCCGTTAGCCGGGTCCTATATCAAATTACAACCTACAGTATAGAAATTATTACCTAAAAAGATGAGTTCCGGATCCAAACACGCGGACTCGTCCTGTGTACTGGCCTGCGGTAAAAGTTCAGTCCAGTCCGGCGGCGTAAACACTGGCTGAACCCAATCCATCCTAAGCATTAGTAGCCGGAACTCTCCCCACTCTTCCCGCCACCATGGCCGCCGCCGCCACCGCCATCTCCTTGCCCCATTCTGTCTCCCCTCCCCTTCAAGTCACCCGCCGCCGCCCAGCGCCGCCCGCCTGCTCGCACTCTGAGCGCGGCGTCTCCTTCGACCCCGGCTCCGCCTTCTACCGCAGCGACAGCGCCGCGGGCCGCGACCTCGCCATCCTCGCGGCCACCCTCCACCGCCGCCACGGCCGCCTCGATCCCTCGGCCCCGTTCCTCTGCCTCGACGCGATGTGCGGCTGCGGCGTCCGTGCGCTGCGCTACCTCGCGCAGGCCGGTGCCGACTTCGTCTGGGCCAACGACGCCAACGAGGCGCTCCGCCCAATCATCCTCACCAATCTCTCCCGCTTCGAGCGGGGTTCGCCGCCGGCGGAGGCGGGGCGCAGGAGGTGGGTCGTGTCGCACAACGACGCCACCCGGCTGCTCGCGGAGCGGTACCTTCGGCGCGAGTACTTCGACGTCATCGACGTGGACTCGTTCGGCGGCGACGCCGCGTACGTAAGGGCGGCACTCTTGGCGCTCAAGATTGGGGGCCTTCTCTACCTGACGTCCACGGATTGGCGGTCGGCGAGAGGGTATGGTTCCAGAAGGTGAGTTTTTGATCGACTTCTGATTTCAGTATCATCTAAAAATCTTTAGATTTCAATGGTTCAGGATTTCCTTCTTCGAAATGTTGATACTTGACCGATAACTCGTACTCCCTCCGTCCGATCTCGTTTTCCAATACAACTCTTTCTCTGCCCCTCCTCGTTTTCTCCGCCCCTTTCTCTGCCACTCCTCGTTTCTCTCTACCGCTCCTCGTTGCCCTCTATTTTTTACCCCTCCTTAATTTCCATGCCCAACTTCTAAAACTACACTGATGGAGGAGTATATTTGTTGGGCCAGTAACTTGGTCGCTTAGTTCCTTTTGTAATATGTGATTAAGTTCATCAATGTTTGTACAAGAGGAACTAGGGGATATTTTGGAATGAAATGCTTATTGTAGCTCAATTTATGGTTGTAACATGTGATATGTATTAATGTTGGTGCTTATCTACTTTGCAGTACGAGTACAATGAATGTGTGCTTTACTTAGGTTAACACAGAGGTTAAATTTCTCAGAATGATTTTGGTTGCTTCTCAGCTTGAATATGTATTAGAGCCATCTTTATTGTGGCTATAAGTCGCTTCCTTCTGTCAAGAATACTGGACATGCATCACCCTGTAAATACTTTGATGCCAATGTTTCTGTCCGAGAACTTGGTCAAATTTTCTCTGTACTGTGCTTTAACAAATCTTTTGTGACAACTATGTAACATTTTGCTTTTATTTAGCTCTTTGTCTTCATATGGAGCATATGTTCGTCCAATGCCATACCCGAATGAGGTTGGTTTACGAATGGTTATAGGTGGTGCTGCACGGGAAGCAGCTCTTCTGGGATTTCACATAAGACCAGTATTCTCGTATTTTGCATATCATGGTCCTATTTATCGAGTGATGGTACAATTATGCAATGGAAAAGATAATGACTCCAGGTAACTCATTGTGCTTTTCTTTCCAACAACCATAGAACTGATTAGTACATATTATGAAATGTTAAGTTCTGATGTCCTTTCTGTTTTGGCAGTAATTATGGCTTCATTAGTCATTGCAAGAGTTGTGGCCAGTCTCAGACTTTTGGATTTGATGAGCTGGGGCGGATTTCTTGTGGTTGTACAGACAGAACAGTAGGTACAATAGATCATTGTCGTGGTATTAAATTATTGTTTAAGTACTACTGGTGGCTTTCAGGATCTTTTTTTCCTTTATCAGGATTGAACAAACTTTGGATATGTGCGGTCTAAGAAACTATATCACCTTTAAGCTAATCCTGATTTTGTTATATTAATGAATAATCTTACATAACCTAAGTTGAAAATTGTATGCCTATGCCATGCAAGAAACTATATCACTTTTTTGCTAATCCTGATTGAGTACTTGGCAAAGGAATTATGCTAGTATATAACAGTCCCTTTTTACAGGATGTCGATTTGACCGCTGTTGTAGGCCCACTTTGGACAGGTCCCCTCCATGATGCCTCTTTCCTTACTGAAATGCGAAGCTTGGCTGACGAATGGGGATGGGCATACACAAGTGAGAATGGTGTCACTTTGGAAAAACTTCTTAGCATGATGATTGAGGAGAGTGACCCACGGTTGCCTCCAGGATATATAAGACTTGATGAGGTATGTCTTGCAGTGCTATGTGCAATTATTGACTTCCTAGAAGTCTTCCACAAAGGGTGTGAGTAAAGTTTTCAAACCCACCAATATCCTGGGCTAATATTGACGAACCTACCACATTTTGTGCCATTTCATAGACCCACCAGTATTTTCGATTGTCTTCTCACAAAACTACAACTTCGTGACTTTCCCCTTTTCATGACTAATTGGGCACACATGTCAGTCACAGTTCATCAAATTTGCCATATGGGCTTGACTGATCATGAACATGTCACTTACATGTGAGCCTGGCTGACCATGAAAAGGGAATGATCACACAGTTGTAGTTTTGTGAGAATGTAGCCCAAAATAGTGGTGGATTTGTGAAATGGGCACAAAATGTTGTAGGTTTGTGCCTATTAGCTCAAAATATTGCCAGGTTTGTGAAATTTCCAAAGCTAATTTTTCAATTAAATCTAGATTTCAAGACGAGCAAAAGTTAACTCTCCACCACTCAGTACGCTCATCAATTCTCTGCGAAAGGTATATCACTGGCACATTCTTATGTGTTAATGTTTGGCTCAAGTTAATAGATCACAAGGATTAATTTGAGGGAACAAGCACAACAATCAATGATTAGGCACAATTGCATAACCACGCTTTTTTCTATCCATATTATATCACAGATTAAGTTATGATGTTAATAATATGAGCCAAGTTCGAGAATGTTGTATTCATCTTATTTTGGTTATGCAAATGTCAATTAGAAATCTAATCATATTTCAATATGTGTGAGCAGGAAGGTTTTTCAGCTTGTCGATCTCATATAGGTACAAATGTAATCAAGACCAACTGTCCAATTTCTTCTTGCATCAATGTGGCACGAGAGATCCGGAACCTGCGATGAATGTCAACTGCATTATTTGGATTCACCAAGTAGAAAGTTCTTTTGACCGTTGGTGGCACAAAGCAGCTGTGGGATGTGCACTTCTTCAAGGGGGGCCTTTCACTGTGGCAGTAATTGGAAGGCCGATTTTTTTTGCTCACAAAACATCAGAACCGGTCGTCGCGAGCTACACACGTTTCGCATCAGGGATTCAGGGTGCCAGTGTTTGCATGTTTGTGATAGGCATCCGTAGTTCACCTGTTTGTATACAGGCAACTGTTTTTCCTTTTTTTTTAGTTCTTTGGCAGCGATGATGTAGAACCTTGTTAGAATGATTAGAAAGATGCAGGTTAGGGGAAACTACCAGATGAGAATGTAAAATGTATTCCCTCTGATGGCGTGAACTAATCATCTTGCCCTAGATACCATACGTTTAAGAACAAATGTGGTAGATTTTTGTTATGACGTTTTGTGGGAGCTTCGCGCTGGGGACAGATGATTGCTACAGCTCATCCGTCGCCGTGCAAAAATACGAGGAGAAATTTGTTTGTAGAACAATAACCAAAGGTGGTTGGATCTTACCACATTTCTAATTCTATTAATGTTTTAAGCATAATTTAACGATTAAAAATTAACATATCGTTATCTTATTCTTAACTTGATGTTCTTCTCACTTGTCAATTTATTATTCTTTTTCTGAGAAAATAATCAAATCTATTGTTCACATGTGCTTAAAAGAACGCAAACGGATGACAAGAGAAGACACTTTAGAGCGGTAAGCTCGTGCAAAGATTACAAATCAGGACTACCAGCAAAGATGTATTCATAAACCTATTTTGAAGGTCATTATAGTTTCAGGTCAGATGGAACGGTAGTCTCAGGTTGATATGATGCCCGTGACCAAATTGTGGCTCCTACAGTGAAAAGCCCAAACAATGAAAAGGCATGGTAACAACTTGAGCAAACATCGAAGCTCCGCTCAGAACAGTTCTCTGGGATTATTACTGGACACAAGAGGAAGAAGGGCTCTCTGGGCAGTATATATGGTGCCAGCCACAGAAGAGAAGAGCAGAGCAGACGAGAGCCGAGCCGAGCCAAGCACGGAAGCAGGAAAAAAAAAATCAACAGCTATTGCATCAGTATATCTCAACGAAATGTACACAAGGTCCAGCAGCTAGACAGGTCCATTTTTATTACACATCACTCAAAACAGCTGATAGCCAACGCAGATGAGTATTGCCCGACAAGACAAATCAAGCGAGCACATTCTCATAGACCTCTCCAGCATATTTCCAGTTCATCACCTTCCAGATGTTGTTCAGGTAATCCGGCCTAACATTCTTGTACTGCAACCAAGAAAGCAGTGGAGATCACTTAGCACAACAAAAAAAGGCCTCAAGGTTCACTTGCAAGAAAGCTGACACTGCTAGTGGGAGATAAATAAATTTGAATCACAGCTCTACCCAGAATGCAAACGAAAGGTCAATTTCCATTACTTGTTAAAGCAGAAGCCCATGGCTTTTCAAAAATGGAAAGAAAAAAAAATGAAGATTGCGTTGTTGTTTTTCAGCTAAAACTGCGACAGAATAGGCAATCTTCAATAATACCTTCACAAAGTTCACCAGATACACATGCGCTGTTATCCAAGAATTCAACTGATCTTTTCCAAATACTTTAACACATAACCCATGAATTATATAATGATATGATTCTTAAGCTGCTCGTATTTGGGATTACTGGACAAATAGGATGGCAAGATGCAATATCTATTATTTATGCAAACACCAATGCGGATGATAACTGATCTTTCTGAAACATGTTGACGCACTAATCATATTAGGGGTTTACTAAACCAATAAGATGGCAAGATGCAAGAACTATCTTCGATAAAAACACCAATGTGGGCAAGTTGCTACTAAGTAATCCAAGCACGACCTTTTCATATAACTCAAATCAACAGTGTGAATTCATCCTCTCAGTATATGAAGCAAATTAGTTGTACTGCTAGCAATATGAATTCGTCCTCTCAATATATGACTCAAGCAACAGTGTCAATTCATCCTCTCAGTCACTGTTAGCGATAAATGTTCGGACCATCAACAACAGAATTAATATAGGCATGGTTTTCATGGCGTCGCCTAGGCGACAAGGTGCTCCCCTTGTTTTGGACTTAAAAAACATGAGATTACCTGGAGGTAGTATGCATGCTCCCAGACATCAATCCCCAACAAAGGAACCAAGCTTGCCCCTTCAGTCACCAGAGGGTCCTGCAAGATGCACAGGTCAGTTATGCATATCAAACCATTCCTTTGTACTATCCACAAAGGTCACGTGTGAAGTAAACCTAAGGTAGAAAAACCAGCTCATGAGATAGATCACATCCATTTCCTAAAGTTAGGATGACACCTAAAGTTCCTTCAGGGTTCACAATTTCACTTAGTTCAACTCAGCACAATAACATATGAATAACACTCTTGGCATGTTCTTAGAAACTTGATAGCAAAAATATTTTCACTACTTGCTGCAACAATATCCTCTTATGGAGTAACTGCTCTATATTACAGCAACGCTAGAATATATAGTCGGCTTGTCTCAAAAAAAATAGAATATATAGTCAGCATATCCTATTACACATGGACCTGCAGTGCACAAGGTCTTTTGACAGACCCCACAGCAACGGCCACAAGGTAACTGCTCTAACAGAAGAGAGGCAAAGGAGCAAAATGTGATTTTTCAGTGGCAATGGAGAGATGTTGGGTTAATATCAGTGGCAGAAAGGTCCAGCATTTGAGGAAAACAAAAGAAATTCATGGACAAGATACAAAAAATTACACAAGATAGCATATGAGAATATACCAGTAGTAAGATATGAAAGATTATAGAGACGATATGAAAAAATAGCCATTTAGCTAACCATCCATATTTTAAGCTCACGATCACTTTCCCAACAACAATGGCACATAGAAAATGCACGTGTATATACAACAATGGAAGACAGAAAATGCATGTGTGTGCCTTGATTGCCTATGGGACACATAGGCTTGCACAAGCCAGTAACACAACTAGCATCTAGGCTTTTCAGAAAACTGGGTTGCAATGTAAATAATTTAAGACTGAGCACATGACATAGTTGCACCATGTCAAATGAACAAAAAACAGACGCGGATAACATCTTTCACCTGATTAGCAGTAGTTTCAACTAAAAGCTTTTTTGCCTCTTTATCCAAAGCTAGCCACTGCAAAAGTAATAAGTGATTTGTCACAACAAAACAAATCTTCTGAGCCTGTATCAGGACATCAAGTATTCTGGATAAAACAAAGCAAATGTGCATACCACCCATCCAGATCCTTGCAAAGCAGCACCTTCTGCATTCATCTTCTTTACAAGTGCCTCAAATGAACCAAAATCCTCATCAATGGCCCAGCCAAGTTTTCCATGTGGTGGCTCCCCGCCACCTTCCTGTTAAACATGGCACTTTCCATGAAACAACCCCAAAAAAAGAAAAAAAAAACATATGTTCTCCCCTTGTGGGAACAATAAATCGTATTAACAAGATACTTACGCTAATAGGCTTGAGGTTCTTCCAGAAGATTGAATGGTTCACATGGCCTGCAACATGATAATTATCATAGTGAAAATTCTAGACCAAGGTTACATGTGAATACAATCAAGAGGATAACATGCCATGCTCATGAACAAGTTAAATAGGCCAATAAGCTTCTTCGCAATGAAAATCAAGGGGCTTAACAAGTCCTTAATATAGCTATAGCAGAAGAAGACGTGCTTAAATTAATTTAACTACTAAGCAAGGTTAAATAGGCGGCACTTCACCAAACAAAACGAACAAGTTTCACTTATTCACAAACAATTACAATATAGCATATAGTTCCAAGCAAATTAGGGTATGCTAGAGTACAAAAGGAATCAAGTGTAATTCATAATGTAGAGGTGCCAGGAGATCCCATGAAACCAATATGCAGGTCTGAACATCCACAAATATGCCTCAAAATGTTTCAATAGCCAACAAAATCATACAAATTCCTGCACATCAGCAAGAACCTAACCAATTTTCTAATCAACCACAACAAGGCAATGCTACTTGCATCATCAGTAATAGTAGTAGCTGACATACGATTAGCACAGTAAAGAAAGGCAATAAACAACACCAAAACGACATAACAATTGAGCCATGAGCACGCTACTGGTACCACGAAACCAATCTAGAAATTTTGCCTGGAACAGTAGCACGAATACAGAAAATACTCCAGAATGTATCTAAATTGGAGCCCATCGGGCCATCGATGGTCCATCTAAATCTTCATTCGTGGTCCATGACAAAACCCTACCCACCGAAAACCTCAGAAACGGTATAATCCTAAAATCCGCCAACCGTATCCTAATCCCAATCCGGAAGGGCAACGTACACTCCTCCCGAACTCAGATCACTCGAGATCGGCAAGAGCAGCGCACTAAACCCCCATCCAACCCCTAAAATCCGCCCCGCCGGCATCATCCGCACCCCCGAAATAAAACAGGCCCCGCACCCCCGGAGAGAAAGAGCAGGAGGAGGAGGGGATCGATGAGGGGAGAGCAGCGCGCGGGGGGCGGGCTCGTTCACTCACCGCCGCCGTTGAACTTTATGGCGCCCTGGAGCTGTACGACGGCGGAGGCGTCTCCCTTGGCGATGGCGGCGTCGAGCTGCTCGAGCGCCTTGTTGTAGTTGGCGACGTAGGTGGCGTGGTGCTTCTGGTGGTGCAGGCGCATGATCTCCCCGGAGATGGCCGGCTCCAGCGCGCCGAAGTCGTAGGAGAGGTCGGGGAGCGCGACCGTCGTCACCCCCCTCGCCGCCGCCGCCAGCGGCCGGGCGCCGCCGAGGGCGAGGGACAGGGTCTTCTTCGCCGCCAGGGTGCGGAGAGCCATGGCCGGATGGATTCTTGGATTCCTCTCTCTCTCTCTCTCTCTCTCTCTCTCTCTCTCTCGTGCGAGCCTCTGTGTGTGTGACCGCGATGGTGTATATGGAGATGGAGAGCGGGGGTTGAGCGGCGCGGCGGCGGTGCTATCTGCTTGACAGCTCTCGGGTCGGAGGGTTTTCTGGAAGGTTTGGTGGAGAGATCTGCGTCGCGATTCGTGCAGGCCGACGCGTGCGTGCGTGACGTGGGTGGTGTTTCTGTGTTCCGGCAGTTGGCGAGAGTGTACGCGCAGTGGCTTTAGGAAGTTGTTTCCCCGTGATTTGCGTAGATGCTTCGCTAATGACGTGTCTGTGTGGTGACACTGCGCTGTGGAAAACTTCATCAGAGATGAGGCTCTTCGTTTTTGCCGGGGGAACATCCACATTTCCCAAACATCCAACGCAACGAGTTTTCCACACGAGTGGTATCTGAAACAGCTAAATTTGTGCACCTCCGTGGCTCCATCAACTAAGCTCGGACGTTGGAATCTCACACGAGTTTTGCCTAAAACACCCGACCCTCTCTTTTTTTTTCGTTTTGGCAGAAATCAAGAGAAATTTCTTGCGGAGCTTGGCTCGAATCCACGTCAAATGCGCTGCAAATTGCCGTGCAAAGTAGAAGTATGCGACACATGTCTGGAGCGAAGTTTGTTCACGCGCGCGACCAGTGCCGTCCAAGTCCAAGCCTTCATCGTTTTTCCCCTGCCGTACGCGGCGTGGCGGCTCACTTCCTTCCATGCCTGTTCCGAAGCAGCTCTCTACTTTGCAGTCAGCGATCCTGTCCGATCCGGCTTCATTTCTGGAGCAGAGCCCGCAACCTTTTTCAGTGGAAATAAGAGTGTCGCCGTGACAGAGATGCTGTTTGGAAAAACAGAAGCCTTTCATCTGCAGCTGATTTGCTGCATGTTGGGCGAGCGACGAGGTTTCAGAAACCGTGGGCAAACCAGTCCCACAGGATCACAGAACAAGACCATACACTCGCTTCCCAAGTAAGATCGTAGGAGATGTGAAAACCTGGTGTCGTGTTTCCATTTCCCGCTTCATCGTCGCTATCCCTGATGCTGGCTGATACTACTTTGAAACGGCAAGGGAGATTTTTAAGAAGCACGCACACACCATGTAACTTGAATTGTCCACCAGCAAGTTGGCAGCATCGCCTCGATGGTGGCACACCACGAGTCCGTCTGTTGTCAAATAATCAGATGGCACGGCTGCAACCAACTGAAGCATTCGACAAAGATTGATAGTACGCATGTTTCCTAACCTATTCACTTGTGGAAAAATACAGGCATACTACATATTTACAGGCTGATCTTAAAAGCATAAACCCTGTGGAACTGGAACGATACAGACCTGTGGGCGACACATGTTCAATTGGACCATATGCGCCAAAAGGACGCCTCTGGCGCTACCCCGCTAGCATTACTGCAAGACACACATTACACAATATATAAGTGGCATATACTACCTCCATCACATATCATAAGATCGTTTTGGCTTTTCTAAATAAATAATATTTAGAAAAGCCAAAACAACTTATAATTTTGTAACAGAGGGAGTAGGACCATGTTGCTGAATTAACTGCAATGCATACATAATGCAACATGTTCGTGAACCAGGCACGTGCACAATGCAACCACTGTTCGTGGCAAGTGCACCCAATGCAGCAACTCCAAGTAGAAAAAACTAGATGCACATATAAAAACATTAGTGAATCTTCTGCTATCCGTGAAGAAATTGATTATGTACTCAATTTATGGTCGTGCCAATGTACGGATCTTTATCCACCAAGAATGAAGAAACCCGCTATATACTTGATTTCCGAGTTATGCTTCCTTCTCATTTCCTGTGAAAAGCATCGTGTGAATTTACATGCTTCATTCGAACCTATCTAGTATCTGCTAAGAAGATCCAGGAGCAGGAGGGGTCCTGAGAAGCTGCTGCAACAGACGGGCCGCAAGGCGCTGTGTAACCCCTCCTGCAACACGGGAACCCAGAACACGGGCCTCTGGTTCTTGCAGCACCTGATTATCAAAATCACTCTTCAGTATCAGTCACAGAATTCTCAAGTAGCAGTTGAAGCACATGGTAAGGCATTAGGCAACAGCCTACCTGTACAATTGGTTGCAAAAGGCTCGGATCGAAGTTATTTGAGGATCTCAAAAGACCCCATACTCTGAAAACTTGGTCTCGGAGCTCCATCATTTGTTCCTGTTCAGCCTCACTAAACTTGAAGGGTCCGGCCGGATTGCCACTGGAAATTAGTGGCTTCAAAAATTCTGGAGCTGAGTTGTACGAATCAATCAGTGTTCCAATAGTGATGGCTTCTGTTACACGAACAGCCTCTTTCACAACCAGCACACGCAATTCCTCCCCATCGGGACCAAGGAGAAGCTTTAGAACAGGTTGTAGGGCATCTTTGGCTGCGAATTCTCTATCTTGGCGCCCTTGAACAAGAAGATTTTCAAGCCTATTCCATCTGCAGAGACGTGAAAGTTAAACAATGCTATCCCGAGTGATGCTTTGATCTATCAAAACACAACAACATATATATAGATCAGCAGGTACTTGCCTGAATCTTCCGTCCTTGAATAGAAGCTCAATTAAAGCATCTCTGAGATATGGATTGGGATCAGTGAGTAGCCTTTTAGCAAAGTAAGGGTACGAGGCAGCAAGCACCTTAAAATCAGGGTCAGCATAGAGTGCTAAACCTTCCAGCACAGTGAGTGATCGCAGTATCAATGCATAGTATGCAGGCACTGGATTTGAATAAAGAAACAAGTAATATCACTGATCACTCTATGACCAAAATTAAGGCACAACAAGAAAATAATATCTGAACAATTTAAGCTCACCATTGAATGGGTACTGATAGAGAACAGCACCTAATCCATCAACTATCGTCTTGAAGTTCAACTCACTCACTGTTGCATTCAGAGCATCATCAAAGAAATTCTTGAGAGCAGGCACAATTGGGGAAACATCGACATCAGGTTCCAAGAAATCTAGCGCATAATAATCACGAGCCATAGCTTCATAGTCCCTATTGACCAAGTGGACAACATGTCCTATAATGGCTACCCTTGCATCCTCTGGTGTTTCACTCATCATGCCAAAATCAAGAAAAGCAAGCTTCCCCTCGGGTGTTGCCAATATATTACCAGGATGAGGATCAGCATGAAAGTAACCATATTCCAGAAGTTGCCTCAAGCTACACTGGATGCCAATGTTGACCAAATCCAGAACCTTCAATCCTTGACTTTCAATAGCGGCCTGCTGGTTTAATTTTACACCCTCAATCCACTCCATAGTCAGAACCTTTGCACTTGTGTAATCCCAAAATATATCAGGCACCAATACATCTTGCTTATCAGCATATAACTTCTTAAACCTTCTTGCATTTTGGCCTTCCTGCATTCCATATGTTTACAGATATTTATTTGATCGTGTGGATAACAACCAGTCGATGAACTAAAAAGAATGTTTATTATCCTTCTGATCAAGCAACCAATAATTTTTATTTGCCTCTGAATTTCATCATTGGCTAAGTTTATTGGAAATAAATCTGTTGTAATGAAGATAATGTTACAGAGTGTATCGAAAGCAGTTCACAAGGGCAAGAGGAATGTACCTGGACATAGTTGAGCTCTTGGAAAACTCTTCGAGCAAATTCATCCATGAGGGCAACAACATCACTGGTTACAATGTCAACATATTTATTTATTAAAAAGCCAAGGCCCCTGAGTAGATAAAAATCAAGCCCTATGGCATCCTCAATACCGGGTCTTTGCACCTTGACAGCTACCAGCTTCCCGGAGTATTTCAACCGTGCCTTGTAAACTTGACCTAAACTAGCAGCTGCGATGGGGGAAGGTGATATTGTCGAGTAGATTGAATCAAGTGGGAAGCCAAGCTCTCTCTCGATACACGCAAATGCCTCTTCATCTGGAAATGTGGGAAGTGAATCCTGCAAGATAGCGAGGTTTCAACAGTTGGAGGGACCTGAAATTTGCAACAGAAGTAACCTCCCAATTTGGAAGCATCCTAAATTGTTGAAGTCCAGCTGGTGGAACTGACTCCCTCTAGAGCAATTGCATGTTCTGTATGTCACTAACCATGATCATTGCATAATAGGTGGGAACACTAAGCATTAGCATGAGGATTTTCAATGGACTAAGAAATTGAGTCTAGCAGTGCTCTATTTTCACTAGAACCTGATCTACAAGCAAAGTGTTGAAATGTGATGATTCTAGCATCGATAGTGCTATCCTGAAATTAAGTTCACTACACATTTGCCCATTTAAGCAAAGAATGCGACCTGCAACTCGGCAAGCTCCTCGAGGTACTCTGCCGGGCAGAGGTCGGGGCGCGTGGACAGCCCCTGCCCGATCTTGACGAACGTCGGGCCGAGCCTGGTGAGGATGGTCCGCAGCTCCACCGCCCTGGCTCGGCGCTTCGCCGAGGACGAGTCCCCGCTCCGCTCGTCCAGCAGCAACTTCACCCCGAAGGCCCCCAGCTTGGACAGCACCTCCGCCGCCCTCAGCGCCACCTGGTCGATTACACAGCAGCAGTCAGCGCTGAGGTCGATTAATGGCAAAATTGTTCGGGGTTTGTGAGTGCCTTGAAGGGGCGGGAGCCGTAGCGGGCGGCGAGCAGCTCGGGGCTGTAGACGGTGGCCCCGGCGGCGCGGGCCATGGCGCGGGCCTCGGCCTGCAGGTCCTCGGCGCGGTCGCGAGCGAAGGAGGCGGCCACGGGTGGTCCGGCGGCGGTCGAGGCGCCGTTGGCCGGCGCGGGCGGGGACGCGCGCGGCGAGAGCTGGATGGAGAGGTCCGGGGACGGGGGCGCGGCGGTGGAGGCGGCGCGGAGGAGGGAAGGCGCGCGGCGGCGGCGCCGGCGAGGCCCGAGGCCGCGCGGGGCGGAGGGGAGGGAGAAGGAGACGGCGGCTGCGGCGGTGGCCGCCATGGCCGCTGCGGCGGGGCGAGCGGGAGGAGGTGTGGTGGCGGGGCCGGGGGCAAGCTTGGAGGGGGGTGGGGCGTTGGCGTCGACAGCGCCGGGCGGGCGTGTTTTTTCTTACATCTTGGTGGTTGTTTGGCTGTGCTTCCGTGGAGATTTGATGTGCGCCACAGAGAGAGCGCGAGGAGGCGGCGGCGTCCACGACCACGGCACCTGCACGCTGTAGGGGGAACGGGGGATGGCTTCGGGAACTGACGAAGCGGACTGTAGGATCTAAAAGTATCAGCTGTCGTATGTTTTGTTCTGCCTACTCAATGCTATTTCCTGGTTGTTAATGTAGTCATTTTTCTACCATTTATTGGGTCCAGTTAGTTGATAGTCTGAATAGATGACGATTCTGTTTTTTATACTGGATTTTGGTGCTCTGTTTGGGTTTCCTTTTTGTACTGCTTACCTTCTAACTGAACATATTTAAGATGCAAAAGGAATAAAAGGCCCAACTAAATGAATCGGCTATTAATTTTCGAACTGCATCACGAGCAAGCATAATTGATACTGTTAACCTATCCATTTGTGTCTTCCCAGGTGAAAGAACCAGAGATTTCATCGCAGTACCTTGGGAAGCGCTGGGAAACATGTTCAGTGATTCTTTCGTTAACTAGAAACTGTTAGACCCTACGTATGAACCTCTTTGCTAGCACCTGAATAAACGTTGAGAAGCAAACTCAGCAACATATGTTGAGCGAGTGTCACTTTATGTCCTCGTTTCTTCTCTCTATTGTAAGGAGTGCTGATGGAAGCTTTTGGGGATTAATTCGGTAACAGCCCACTGGTGAAAAAGGATCCCTTTGAAGCACTGCTTGAATCCATATTAATCCATATTTCCACGCTCAATTCGAAAACCGGACAAGCGAGCGCGTGCAGTATTTGCGTGCCGCCGCACGTATTATTAAAAACTTAGTAAAGAATAATTTTATATTTATAGAGCGTCTTCAAAACTCTAAATAGGCATAAGTTATTATTAAATTAAACATACAAAGCACAGATTTTCAGTTCCAGTGTCGTGAAAAGATAAAATGGAAAGAATATAATGACATTCTAATCAGCTCATACATATAGGCTAAATATGTACAAGGAATCTTTAATACATATAAACTTAGGGTAAACAGGTTCATGACAAGAAGACAAAGAAACATCAAAATCTTGCTCTTGACCCCCTAGCTGCCAGTGAGGATCCTGGTCATTTTTCCAAACTGGGACTTTGCCCTGATTTCATTACTGGTTGTAACGAAATTACATCGAGGTTTAGCATTGTTCACGCTGGGTTCAAAACTCCACCCATCCTGGGAACGCAAAAGTACCACACCCTTTTTTATTTACAAGGATCCTGGTCATTTGCTTGCGCATAGTTGAATTCATTATCCAAAATCATTGACTCCGTTCACCTCATCTCCTGAACTCGAGGGTTCATACATTCTTATAGCGCGTCCAACACACTGGGAAGGCATATTCATTGCAGGCGAATTCAAAATATAGTACACCTAAAATATTAGTGGGGTGCCAACATACCACAACCATATTGATAAACTGAACATATGCTAGGTTCTAGCTGTACTGCACATCCAGTCCTAGGAGATCGGTCTGCAATATGCATGGTTCATGAAATTTTACAGCAATTAAAAGAGCCCACGTGAGTCAAAGATACTGAAGACTTGCTACAAATTACTCAAGTGGTTCAGTAATTAGTAGGAATGGCATCTCTTGGCAACCTGAACATAAGCATTCGTTAGATGATTAGAACCTAGAAATACATCATTCTAGACCCATAATTGCAGGAAACAAATGTGCAATTTTATTGCAGTATTGATTTGGTATTGCATCTCACCCATGAATATAGCACTATTTTCTAATGCTGTACTGCCTGCTGTCATTGTAATATTAAGTACCATGGATGTTGCCACATCATCATGTCTACAAATAAAATTGCTACACCATTAAATCTATTGACCCTCGGGATGCTGAAAACGATTTAGAGTAAAGGATAAAAAAAGACAAATCACGGCCAAATTACTATACCTTGAAGGTCAACCAGAGGCGCCGCTCGGGATGCTGGTAAGTGAGCAAGGCTGCCAGCGGATGGACGGCAGGCAGGACAGCCTGCGGATCAATGACCTGACATCCATGTAATGGACTTCTTGACCAACCTAGCCTCGATAATACAATGTCATGTTGCTGCATATCTTAGCTATATAACCATTACAAAAAAAAAACATAACTGTTATCCCCACAAACATTAGTAGCAGTTATTAATTCTAAATGTCCCTTCAGTCTTTAAGCTAATGACATGATGAACTTATGGTAATTTTAGACTACAGCAGTTCTCGGATCATATGCCAAATTCGCCGTTTAAAATATGAAAAACACCATAGCAATACCTCGATCACATTCTTGCACTGGCATGCACAGTCAATAGGAAAGATCAATTTTTTTCCCCTCATCAACGATTTGCAACTAAAAGTATCAGCTGTCGTTTGGGCTGAACAAAATGCATGATCTATTCAATTTGGTGGATTGACAGAGAACAATGCACAACTTGCTTTGCAGATTTAATAGCTTTAATTCATTGGCAGCAAGGGCAGCCATTGGGAAAAGAAATTGATGTGGCCTTTGGTAGGTTGAGCACACTAATATATGTGACGTTCAGAATGAACTAACCATATAAATAATTTATCAATCAATCAGCTGAAGCAATAAATTGGTAATTGCCACCTTGCTTATATGGATTCATAAATCAGATGCCCACATAGCTTAAATTGACTGTTCTACCTGCCAAATTTGCACCTTCCATGACCCGGCTACCAGCAGAGAAGCTATATGTAATAAAATTCTATTTGTAGACTATGAGTGTATATCACTTTATCACTTAACACACACTGGTAACAAACTGAAATGCAACAAGAAATGATATTCTACCTATACACACAGACCACGCTCCGCCATTGGGCTGGATGTCCTGACTAACCTTCATGCCATCCTTCTTGATCTTGGCCTTGGTCTTGGCAACCCAAGACTGGGTGCAGCCAATGATCTTGCCCAAATTCGGACTGAATTTGAAAATACATGCGTGGTTATCAAAGCAGAGAGCTGCTCTTGCTATATTCTGGACTGCATCTTGTTCTACTTGTTCTACCTGCGCATTATAGGTAATGCAGTGTCGACATATAACTAAGCTCTGGTCATACCGGGGTCCAGTTAACCTATTGCCTTGCAGGTATCTAACAGGAAAAAAATAAATCAGCCTTACTATTACAAAATGTTTGACGAAAGCTAGAATTTTATATCCGTGCAACTGCACAAGTAAAAGCATCACTGATCAATCAACTGCTTCGATTGGCATATAGATTCACTACTTGAGTCAACCACGTATAGAACATCCTTTCTATCCCTAGCACCTTCTACTTGTATGAATGACAAACCAGAAATTAACCTATGTCCCTAATCGATAACACATATATTTCAGCAAGTGTCAACCCAGTGCAAAGCTAGAGCAAAACAGATTTAATTCTGAATATCAAGGCAGTAACAAATAGTAATACAATTGCAGATTATGATTCTTGCCGTTTAACAAACTTCATGTTTGGTCAGTTGGGTTCATTTCTTGACATCGGAACCAGTGTCCCAGTAGGTTGACACACAATCTAGCTTAACATATTATGTTGTTCCGCCATCATGGGCTGCTCCTCATTTCCCATGATAGCAAACAGAGGATGGAGTTGATGATGCCGGTAAGGGGGCACTGCACTGAAATATCGTTTCACTTGTGGCAACACATTGTGGCGAACTGGGGTTTGGGTGCAGATTTCAGCCATGTGAGCGACGAGCGTTCCTGACGCCCACCATATCTGCAAAAAATGATTATAGTTATATTAATATAATAATGAACCACAACAAAAACAAAGAAATTATCTGAATATCATGGCATATATTGTTGCAAATGGAAAGCATCGTTTGAAGAAAGCAACCTTATGCTTTGAGAAACTTCAATTTACAGGGGAAAAGAGACTGGATGTTAAGTTAGCAATGCATGATAAGAACATGTGTTCAGTTAGGATGAAGCGCAAGATAGCAATAAAATGGTGACTTACCACACATGGAAACATTGGTAATAGTAATGCAAGTATGACAAATTTGAACAAGCAAGCAGCTTTGTTGCAAGCCTGAACACAAGGATATTCTGAATTTGTAATAAAATTTAGACTACGAATTTCAGCAAAAGGTGAACTGCCTGGAATGCTAAATCAGTAGCTTATAGGTGTACTAATAAAAACTAACACAAAGTTAATCAGGTCTCAATATTTTTTTGTGTGTGCAATAACCAACCCAGAACCACACATCTACACCGTGATGCTCCTTATCTATCAGAATAAACCAATTATTGCTGGAAAGTTTGACGGTACAGTAGTACACTAAAGAAAATTATCTGGTTTTAACTAATCTCACAATGGAAACAACAAACTACTAATAAATAAAGGCCCTGTTATGCAGCCATCACCAAGTTTCATTACTAAAATTTGTCACTATTCCAAGAAAAGGAAGTGTCAATACTGTATTCAGAGTTTCAGACCACGGGAAGTAAACAGGATAACTTTTCTTGCAGGAAGCAGTATCGATTCTAGTCAAAATTACTACTTTGACTTTCTTCAGAAAAATATTGCTTTGGTTTCACTGCATCAGCTAAACATTTACATAATTAAAAGCTTTCAAGTTTATCCTGGTAGTTATGAAACCAAGCAAAAATTGAACTCAGTCTATCATTATACAGTCTATGATTATGTCCAACTACCTAATATTCGAATTATAATTCTTAAAAAACATTTGAGACAACCATAGAGAGACTGAATTTTACCATCGTCATGCTTGATAGTTTGCTTCTACAGAATACACCAGCCACACAAACCTGCAGTAGAGGAAACAAGATGCACGAGTACAAAGAGTGAGAAAATTCTACAAGCAGCCATTAGTGGATCTGATCTAAGGAGTACTCACGCGTGTGAATGAAGGTGGAGATTACCTCGCTCGGATGATGTAGGGTATCGGCAGAAACTTAGGTGGCGGCGGCGCAGCCGATGCAACTGTCCACCGCGTCGTTCGTCGACCCAGCTTTCCCGTGCTCCATTTTGGAGAATGGATTGAAAACAGCAGGGTGAAGGGTCTACCGAAATTGGGGATCAAGCAAGACTTGAGGATTTGCGAACTTGGGGGGGGGGGGGGGGGGGGGGGGCGGGAGGTGGTGGTGTTGAGAATGGATTAGAGCTTGGCGGAGAAGAAGGTCTTGTCTACCACGCCGATTGGGGCTCACCGCGTCAGTGGAAAACGATGGCCGAACGTGGACAAGATGGTTGTCGAACCTTGAGTTCGCCTCACCGGATCTTCATATGCCTGGTATCCTCCTTGGCTCCTCGCCACCGTCGCCTCGATTCCTCCGCCCTCTTCCTCGGCTACTCGCCGCCGTCACCCCTGACTCCTCCACCAGGGGATGAGGCCGCGTGCACCACAATCTAGTCTGCAACAGGGCATCGGTGGAGGGGACTGGGAGGTTAGGAGCTTGCAAGGCCTCGGAAGAGGGGTGGCGAGGATGGATGAGAAGGGGAGGCGCACGGCAGGGAAGGGGAGTGGCGGCGCGGGTCTTGTCGACGGGATTTGGCACCCCTCGGCTGCCTCCGCGTGCCCGGCTACCGCCTCCATCGCCAGAGCCGCCGTGCGCCGCTATTGCGCAGGAGAGGGAGCGGTGGCGCGGATGGGGTCATGAGGAGGGGGCAGCGCTACGGTCGGGACGGGAAGGACGCCGCGGTGACCTCGTAGAATTTGGCCGGCGGGTAAGCTAAGGAGCAGCGGCCGGCAGGGATGCGCGCGGGGGAGGACGGGTGCCGGCCGCCGGGCGTTGGTGCGGGAGAGGGAGCCAGGGTGCTCGGGCGCCGCGGCGGTCGAGGGGAGATTTTGGCGCGGCGGGCGCGTTGGACCGTGGCAGGAAAGAATGGTAGGGGCGCATAATTAGCAGGCGACGAAGGAGAAAATTGCAATTTTGGCATTCCAAATATCCTTCGCAATTTTACCATTAGTAATATTGATATCATAAAATTGGGACCAAACATCACCAACTTGATTATACTGCTATTATTAGTATTTTCTCCCTTTTCTAATTTACTTTTCATGTATTTGGGTGTGAATTGACCTTTTTGCGCTTCCTTATTTTTTTCACCAGAGCGCATCGTTTCATCTCCGTTTGTCAGATCAGCAAGGAATTACTCGCTCAGGAGCGCGAGAAAGGACGAGACCTCGTTAGGGCTCTCGGAGTCCTCGGTGTCAAGCCGCTTCCGCTTGCTGCTCTGGTTGCTGGTGTTCATTGGCTCGGTGGTGGCGTGGTGGTGCCAAAGCAGTAGTTGGACCGCCCTGACGAGGACGCCACCATGGCCTCGTTGCCCCTGCCGCTGGCGTTTGCGTTCGCGCCACCCATCGTCAACGACAGCGCGCTGCCGGAGCATCCGTCGCGCCGCCACATCCACGGGCGGAGCCGGACGCACAGCACGGCGCGCTCACCGCGCGCTGTACCAGCACCTGGTTGCTCCCGCAGATGCTGGACCCGATCACGCTCAACATCGACGACGCGCCGGCCTCCGCCGCCGCGTTCCCCACGCTGCCTGCCCGGACGAGGTCGGAGAGGTCGCCGGCGTTGTCGCCACCGTCCGCCAGGCTCATCGTCTACTGCCTGGATCCGGACACGGGCGCCGACTTGGGTGGCGGCATCAGGTCACACTAGGCTGCACGGGCCATTGCCGGCGGCGGCCGGAGCCTGCCTCGGCCAGGGGCCAGGGGCGGCGGCGACCCGGTGCTGCCCCGTGTAGAGGCTAGTGCCGGCGATGTCCAGGCAGCAGGGCCAGGGCTGACGGCCAGGGGCCATTGCCGGCGGCCGGAGCCTGCCTCGGCTAGGGGCTAGGGCCGGCGGCGGGCAGGTGCAGGCTGCAGGCTGCGGGGGCTGCCTCGTCGACCGGGCCCACGTTCATGGCCGCCGGCCCTAGTATCCTTGCGAACGGGGGAGAGAGAGAGTCGGGAAGATACTCAATCGGGAGAAACGGAGACGAAACATGCGTCCTAGTGAAAAAAAATGAGGAAGCATGAAAAGAAAATTAGAAAAGAGAGGAAATTCATCTAATGGCAGTATAATCAAATTGTTGATGTTTGGAGTTCTAGTTTTATGATGTTAATGTTATTAATGTAAAATTGCTAACCATGAGTTTGGAGTTCTAAAATTGCAATTTTCTCACGAAGAAGTGATGTAATGGAGCCGTGATTTGTGCGCGCATATTGACGTGGATACGGCGGGCGAGTAGGCCATTGCACGATCTCAAAAAATTTTAGTTTTTAACGGAATCATTTTAGAATGTTCGGTTTTTATCGGTCTGCCCTCCGTAAGGCCGATCCGTAACTACTATGTGGGATCACTGCGAGAGGTATAGATAATTTTCGATGGTAAAACGTGCTATCAAAAGTTTTTGATAGTATATCCTAAAATATAATGTACAACAGCTGTGGGAATTCTGCTTACCATCTATCGTCGAAGCAATTCATGTTGTATATTACAGGGCCGGGAGCATCAAGATTCAAGATGCTGCACGCATAAAATCATTACATGATTAACCAAGTTCAAATAATAGGTTGACTGAAACAGAATAAGATTTGAATATGCACAACTTTTTTAAAGAATTGCAGAACAAAGATCACCGGCAACAATGCAGTGAAGAGTAGAGATTACATCAATTTCCTCTCCTTCTGTATAGTCTTCCTACTATTCAAGAGTCCACATTCCCAAGCTACCTAGCACCTTCAAAGCTACAACTCACCAGACTCATTTGGTACCTCTTAATAATTCCAAGAAAAGGCAGGCACTTTGAATTCATGATCAACTACCTGAACAGGTTAAGATCCGAATGGATGAATGCCGTGTGAGATATAAATGGAACATTAGGATACACCCCTGAAATTCAGTGCGAGGGCTGCTACCGACAGAAGCTCCTCTAGAAATGCTGTTGGCCGCAGATGAGTTATTGGACAAGTCCATGGATGATGATATTTACCTTCCACGTGGTGGATGGAAGAGCCAACGGATTGGTCCACATCATTTGCACTCACAATGCCATCTACATCATTTCTCTTTGGTATTACATTGGCAATATTGTCACTAATCTCTTACTACGATCCTTCAAAAGATGGCAAGTGAAGCAGGCCACGTCACCTGTTTTTCCCGGCTGTCGGATTGGTCGGGCGTGCGGTCCAGATCGTGCAAATCTTGAATTTTTTGCAAAAGGGCCCTTCTATTTACTGAAAATTAACCTGTGTTTCAGGATAGTTCGTATTGATGGGTCCAGGGATCCGGGGTCCCAGCAGGTCCACTTTGCACTTAAGTTCTGCCTAGCCCAAACAACGCATGGAACGGACAACCGTCCTTGTGGGCCGTAACTTCGTCTAGATCGCCTGGGCCCGTGATCCCGATCGGCCTCCCAAACGGAGAAAACCTGGTTTGCGTCCCCGACCGAGGGGACGCTCGGGGACTGGGTCCATACCATAGCTCCAACTAAGATCCCCGATCAGGCTCTACCTTACACGCGTCACTACCCCCGACCGGCGTGGCCGAGGAGTGCGTGCTGACGCACCCTCCCCCTCCGAGCAGGAGCGGCGGATAAAGGTGCACGCTGAAGTCAACTTGCCATGTGGGGCCAACCACTCCCTCCATGAGGGTTACCCTTGCTGCCACAATAGGGGGACACTATTCCACCTACCCGTCCTCACGAAGGGATGGGGAGCGACATCATCACGATACGACGACCATGCCTCCGTCACGATGGAGTGATAGGGCATGGTGCTAGGTACGGGGCGTGACTGCCATACCATACTTATCAGCGCACGCCCACCCCCCGATCGGCAGAGCACGATGTATAGAGAAGAAACGCGACGGTGGCCGCCCGAGAACTCCGACTGACAGAGCTTACGACCCCAACAAGCAGGCCTAGGAACTCTCTCTACCTTTCTTTTTCTACCCTTAGTTCCTGTGTAAAGGAGCCCCACTAGACTATAAAAGAAAAAAACTGCCTAGGAAAGGGCACCAGACCAGATCGGAATCCAAGAGTTTACCCTCCACTTGCAAGTTTGTAACTTCCCAACTCTCACGAGTACCTGGGCTTAAACAATACATCCGACTGACCCCCGACTGGACGTAGGGCACATTTGCCTGAACCAGTATAAATCTTGAGTTATTTTGTGCTAAACCACCTCCGATCACGATGCACGATACACACTTCGAGTAGGTTTAGCTGCCGGCCATTTCCGGAACTGACACATATCTTTTTTCACAAACCCTCTCGAGCTTCACTTAAATCAACCCGCAGTCCGAGGACCCCTCTCAGTATTTTTTGCAAAAACCTCCTCAGATTTTTCTGAAATCAACCCGTCCGTCTTTGGTTATTTCATAGAAAGAACCTTAAATTTCTACAAAATGAACCCGCAAACCACCCATTTCTTCATTAATTTACAAAATAGACCATATTACTCATGAAATGAATCCACGGTCCGTTTTGCTTCACTACTACACAAAAGTAATCTTATTTTTGCATAAAATCAACCAATTCCCCACCTCATGGCACGTTATTCTTCGAAAAGAAACCTCCATATTTTATAGAATCAACCCATAGCAATAAGAGACTATTTAATTCCTAAATTTATAAGAAAACTAATTTTACGTTACAATAATTGGTAAATCAAAATATTTAATTTGTATTACATTTTGGAACATGAATAAGTGAGTAAAGCTATATGGGCTTTAGAAAAATATTGCGCGCAGTCTTGCATCCCAACTAAAAGTAATTTCCCAAAATATTGATATTGCCATGTACTTGAACCAAAACAAAAGTAGCTTCTTCAATGGATCAACAATTTATAGACAACCTACAATAGAGTTCCCATCGACTTCTTCACTGTATGGTTCATCGTTTCATCGTATTTGATAAATAAATCCATTTAAGTATCGATAAATCTATGGGTTAACAAATGCAAGCATGGGTATACAATAAAATTGAAATATTTGTACTACTTATTTGACTTCTAATCTTACTATGTTATATTTCTCAAGTGAAACAAACTCCTGATGGTATATCATTTTATTTCACTAGTCCTACTGCTGTTGCGCTAAAGGCACGTCTACTTTCTAGTAGGAGGGAGGCTCCACCACCGCCGGTTGGGTTGGAATATTTCGCCGTCTCTCCTGGGTGAGTCCGACCGCCCAGAAGGAAGCTGTTCTTGAACAAATTAAAGCCGTTATGTGAGGCATCAAGCTCGTTACGAAATTCAGAAGTTCCCTCGTCTCCTTCTGAACTCTGGGTCTCAGAGTGAGCACCTTCATCCCCTTGGTTGTCAACTGACTCCTCTGCTGCCCAATCAGGATCGGAATATGCTCACGTATCTCAGCATCTATCATTTCAGCAATTGCCGTTACATCTTGGTCTGTTAGGGCGCGATTGGTTCGCTGCCCAAGTCAGCCTGGCTCGCATGCAACATCTAGGTTGAGCGGGGACAGGTTCTATGCATACATGATCTTGTTGTTTGCTTGCTTGAATCCGCAGAAACAGGATCAATGCAGCAGATGTTTGGTTGCCTGGAATCTTGCATGCGCCATCACCTCTCACGTACACCCTCGCGTCCCGCGCGAGACAGGCTGCGGAGAAACGCGTTTCATTTTCGTTTCTCAGGAGCCTGGCTTGCCGGGGCCTTTTGCACGTCAAGATCCAGGCTCAGCTAGGTGTCCAGTCAACCAAACGTTTGCGTTCTGTATCCCACGAGCCAGGTTGAGCTATATACAGCTAACCAAACGCGCCCTTAGATCAGCTGCACGACCATCTCGGTTGCAACACTGATTGACGTGTCAGCTTCAATATCAAATGGGAAGTGGATGTTTTGGGCATGACCTGTGCATTGGGAGGAAAAATGGGTAGAAGAGAAGTGCTGGATTAACAATAAAATGAACTCAACAAGATTTGATCATATATAAAAAACTGTTGAATCGATCAGCAATGCACAGCTTCAAAAATATCGTATTCAAATCCTTCCGTTGACTCTCAACTGTGATACTTCGTCGACCAATTGCAGCATGTGGATCCATGGTGTCATGTGTGTAGTTGTCAGTAGGATGTGAATCTGACATGCTACCTGCATTTCACAAGAAGGCATAAGAAGAGAAGCCTCAAACCAGTGAATCCCTAAATTTTTGTCACGTTTGCCAGGTCATTATACTTCTTCATGACTATACCTGTGCGATCATGGCGGCCCACAGATGATGCTACTCTGTCATATCTGTAACTTGTGCTTGGGTTTGGACTGCCAGCAGTACCTGCCATTTTTATTCTATGATTATATGAGGACCAGAGGAAGTTTACTGAAATCTGCATCTGTAACGTAAGATATCGCAAATTCAGTCACATACCTGATGCACTTGGATGCGTTGGATAGAATATCTTTTCATCACCAACATCTAAGAGAAAAGGATCCATTAATAGTTCTATTGCTGAGAGTCTTTCAGGAGCTTTGGTGATGCACTTCTCTATAAATAATTTCACTTCAGGATCATCAATCTTAGTCAACGAAGCAGGCTTTTCAGCCAGCCATACCATATCAAGAGATTATGAAAGTGAAAATGTATAATGTCACTGAATTGTGCTATGGCAATCGATTCAATGAAGCATATGTTTCCTGGGACGAACAGGGCATGAATGATGATACAATAAATCCGTTACTAGAGCAGACTATAGGCTAGCCTGCTAGTATATGCATACTCTGGTGTGTTCAAGCCACTCAAGAAAAAGAACAGTGGCAAGCAATCCAATTGCTGGCTAACAAACTAGTTTGTGTTTTGTGTTAAAAAAAAGTCACGAACTCTTTGAGAATGATGGCATGCACCAGTATGGCAGTCTCTAAACTCGATTCCTTGACCCAAACCGAGGCTTTCTATAGGGCAATGTCGCTTGTATAATTCTCGACCGTTAGATCTTGCATGGATGGCTAAGATCGTTGAAGGCTTGGGCCATGGCGCCGGCTTCGCGAAACGTCGACCAGCGGCGCTTCTGAATTCTCTTCCGCTGTTCCTCCGGTCCTTCCTCCACCGCTTCTGTCGGGACGCCTTCAGTTCAGGCAGCTACCCCGGTGGAGAGCTGAACGCGGAGCTTGCGGAGAGGCCTCGCCGGAGACCTCCACCCAAATGGGGCTCCTGCCGCGAGGTGGGGAGGTCGGCCTCCACGGCGCGGCGGCGCTTGCATGCCTACCTCGCCGTCGGCCCGGCCCCGAAGACGAGCACGGATCCCGTAGCGCCGGCGACCTCAGCTCATGGGGGCTGCGAATGCGAGTTTGGGAGGTCGGCCTCCACCGCGCGGCAGCGCTTGCTTGCCTCGCTGTCGATCCGGCCCCGGAGACGAGCACGGCTCCCACGGCGGCGGCGGCCTCGACTCACATGGGGCCACGGCTGCAGGGAAGGGAGGTCGGCCTCCACCGCTCGTCAGCGTTTGCCTACCTCAGCACCGGCTTGGCCGCAGAGACAAGCGAGGCTCCCGTGGCGACAGCTGCCGGCGATACGGTGGTCAGCGCGGGGAACAGCAGGGACCGAGCCGCGGCGCTTTATCCCCTCGGCACCATAAGCACACCATCATGGTGCACCCGTCCGCCGCTGGAGTCGATGCACGCCCTGTTTCCCGGTGCAATTTGCCCATGCGACGCGAGCGATGGTGGCCCTGGCGCAACTCTTGGGCGCCGAGCAGCCATCACCTCGATTGTGGGAGGGCTCTCTGTCCACTGCTGTGGCCTCCCATCGTGCTGACCGTGTGCTTCCCAGTGCCCCCAACATGTTTGACGAAATGCACGCCGCATATTGACAAGATATTGTGCATAGAACACCAGCAGAGTGCTACCTGTATTCACTTGTGACATGCTTTTGTCAAGGATGAAAGCAGGGCCCTTCACAGCGGCAAAGCCGGCAACACATGCTCGATCTGCACTTGCAGCTTGCTTGCTTCATATGTGCCTCTTGTCGACTATGGGGGCACAGAACACAACCTCAAGGCCTTCGTCCTGCTCCCAGCATCCATGATGATCAACTTTTCCAACATCCAGGTTACTCCTCCTCTTGCTCCTAACACCTAGCTCTTAAGTTTAGCATATACTGCATATTTACGGAATTAGAATTTGAGATATGCATGATTTATATATTTAGCAATGTTTTCATACTAAGCTTGACAAATAAATATTTTATGTTGTATATATCAACAATCCATTTCAAATCAAGGATCTTTGAAATAGGTCAACAAAGGAAATTTTCACAATTCCACTGTTTCCATTCTGTATATTGAACGCACACATATTAATGATACAAAATATTAGTTAACGGTAGCTCATTTTCTACAAAACAAACAACCATTGATATACCTTTTATCAATAGGTAATATAAATTTACTATCACTTCATCATTGTCCTTTGAACTTCGAACCATTTAGGGGCTGCAATAGCTATACTGTGCTACTAAAACATATAAGTTTTCATACAATTATCATGAAACACTTGATGTCAAGTAGAAGAACGATAAATTTATTGTAAAATATAAATGCATTGCAGCAATATTAATAGAAAATCTTTGGGTTAGAAAGGTTAAGTTCAGTCACTGATGGTTATCCCTGGATATGTATTGATGCTGATTATTTGGTACTTCTTCATAGGCACAACGATACCACTGCACCCATCACCATCATTGGTATCTCAGAGAAACAACATTGGTGCTATTATGCTTGTACTGTCAGCATCTCCAAAATAATTGTTGGAAGCAATAGATATGAATACACAAAGGATAGAGGGTGTTCCTCCACATAATCTGATTGCAAGTAAGATATATTAATGCATAACTCTATTTTGGTATGAAGATATATTAATGCATAACTCTATTTTGATATTTTCTTACCAATCAACGAACAACAATAATAATTCATCTTTACAATTTGTTCCTCAGGTACAAAATAGCGTTTATGTGATGGTACCTATAGCCTTGAGTTTTTTAATGATGTTTGAAAAGAGCAGAAGAGCTGATTGGGAAAGTGCTGAAGTTTTCCACAAACAGTATGATCCAACATTGATTCCACCTCAAATATCAGAATGGATTGGTACTGAATTCACATTTGTTGTATGAATTTTATATAACAAGTGTGTAAAAGCAAAGGAGCCTTCGTTTGAAGTGATTCTTATGAAAGTTAATCTATCTTCAAATTAAACCAGTCCTTTCTCAACCAAAGATGTGAAATAAGGACCATAAGACCTGATCATCTCTATTTGTTCCTCGAACTTCAGCACATATGAGCACAATGATTTCCACGGATAGTAATTAAGATCAAGTATCTGACAACCACCTGACTCTTCTATATATCCCAGCGTCTTAAATATACAATTCACCCTTGCTTCAATTTCAGTACACGCATCGTCACCAGAGAAACATAAATCTCGAGGCTCAAACAAATAACTTGGCCTATTCTAACTCTCTCAAATACAATTCCACCAACACATGGATAAATAGGCTCACGGTATTCACGCTGGTCCAGAAAGGCCCAAGCGCGGCAACGACGCGCGGTGATTCTAGTATGACACTATATGTAGTTTGACAGCAGGTTGAGCACATAACACAACATGGTAGCAGCACACAAGACAACCTCAGAGCTAGATGCTGCGTCCAGGAACTACCATCGATCCATTATAACAGCTCAAGCGGCAGTGGTCACTGATGTGGTATTGTGGTTTCTATGAGCAGTAGTACTAAAGCACAGGCATATTGACCAGCAGTGGCGGAGCTACGTGTAGGCCATACTGGGTCCTGGCCCCCCCTTTTTTCCAGCACAAATTTTACTAATATGGGAGGATTTACCCATAGTTGAGCAATTATACCCGTAGTCCTAATTATACTAGCTCAAATAGTTGAGCAATTGGCCCCCTCTTGCTTACGCGTCACGCTCCGCCACTGTTGACCAGTACACAGCCACCACAGGGATACATTTGAAACTCCTTATGGCTTAAGTGCTATCCATTTCCATTATGGCAGTTCAAGTAAATCATGCTAGAAGTTACTAATGCAATTTCTATGGACTTCTGCGCTTCCAACATAGTACTCACTGATGAATAACCCTGATCGCTCACTTAAAAACTGCAGAGAATTTTCAAAATAAAATTCAAGTTTCGTTCAGATCCCAGTGGCTTATGCTGGCAAGTAATGAACAAACACTGCAGCAACTAAAACGAAAAAAAAAAGAAACCCTCTGTTGAAGCCAACAAGATCTTTTCATCTTGAGCACTAAAATTGTTCTGTGCATAGATGTATTAGTCAGATAGCATACACATTTTTAGAACATTTATCTTGATGCTACACCTTCAAATAATCTTAGTAGATGCACATCTCGCAAATTGCATTAGAAAAATGTACTTTGTTTGTACAGAATGATGTGTGGTTCTCAGTTAACTGTGATAAATAACACGTTATGTCATAAAACATCATTTAGATTTTATCCTAACCATAGAATGTGCATAGAGTCTCATAAAGACAAACTGATTAGAAGAGGTGGGGGGGGGGGGGGGGGGGCGGGGGGATGCAATACAAGGATAAGTAAACTGACATCGGAGATTTTCTTATATATATGTGCTGCATTCGAACATTCACAGTATGGGTATTCAAATGTAACAAGCTCCAGCAAACACATCCCAAATGCCTAAATATCTACAACCTCATTGTATTCCTCATCATAGAGTTCAGGTGCCATGAATTCCGGTGTACCTATGAAGAACAGAGGTTACATGAGAAAATCCAAATGTCTGAATGGGAAAATTGGAATATTTTAATCAAATGAACTCTTACCAATGATACTATGAGCTGAACGTGCATTATCCAGAATAGTCGCTAAACCAAGGTCTCCAATCTTTACCTCACCCTGGTTTCCATTTACAAATATATTATCGCATTTTAAGTCTCTATGGATTACTGGTGGATCGTGGCTGTGTAGGTAGACAAGATGTCACACCCGATTTATAAGAACATAAATCGAGTAATCATATATGCGTCAGGATCAAGTCACGCATATATACAACAGATTATCAAGATATCACAACACATGTCACGAACAAAAGCGTATAAATTATAAAATAAATATCTTTATTACAACTGAATCAAGAATCAGTTCAAGGAATGCGGAAGTGTAAAATAAATACATGAAGAGCAGGGCGCCATAGGGACATTAACTGGGAGACAACGCCTAAAAATCGTCGAGTCCGCTGATGTAGTCCTCCACGTCGCCTGGTACTGAGCAGCAGTCGAAGATGTCCCAAAGGGAACAGAAGAGAGGAAGAGACAAGTGTGAGTACACAACTTGTACTCAACAAGTATAACACGAGTTATGAGGCTCTAGGGTTAGCTGACTCAACTGCATTAGCTTTTAATCTTGGCAAATTTTATTAAAGCTAATTACTACAAGTGGATGAATTACCATAACCCAAATTTCATAAGAAATTAATCAATATTAATTAAGAACTACTGAGAACCATCCAAACCAAAACCACCCGGGGAATCTCCCTAACCAAAGGTTGATAACCCCACTAATCAAAAGGAGGATCTGGACCGCTCATGACTGTGAGCACAGCTGATATATCAGTTTTACACTCTCGAGAGGTTGCACAACTTTACCCACAAGTCGTGAACTACGCTAGTTGTTCATCACACTTCCTTAGGTGAGATGGCTAGCAGGCACACTACGAGACCGTTACAAAGGATCACGTTGGTAAGGTGTAACCGCTAAGATTTCTGGATCAGCAACGATGGGGCCCACCTCCGGGGGTACAAGACACACAACACAGATCAAGCCGGAGGAGCAGGGACCATTGAAGCTTACCACCCCTCTTGCCCACGCAGGTAAGTTACTCCCGAACCAAAATGACCTAATTAGTAAGTCAAGACCGTCCCATTCCAGTCTTGTGGTTGCACGGTTGTCCCAGGTTGTCACTCTATGAACCGGTCCTTATGGAGAGTGGCCAACCAAGCAATAAGCACCGTGCTGGCCCTCTAAACCATGTTTCTATCAAAAACATCTTTTAAGGAGACGTGAGCCACTCAAGCACACAGCACAGAGGGCCACTCTCAGAATTAAGTTGCATAGAACCATTAATCAAATTTAATTAAAAAGGACCATCATATGTAAGAGCGCAGCACCTAGCAAAACTAACCACAATGCAACCCAAGGATATATATATATATATATATATATATAAGGATAAAGGTGGCTAGGAAATCCTTATAGGCATACAGAATTAAAATGCAATATGAAATTGTATTTAAAAGTGATAGGATATTCATGTTATACTTGCCTTCCTCGAAGTTCTCCTGCTGCTGCTCAAAAGCTTCAGAAGATGGTGGCTCCTGGTACTCGTCCAAAGGCTCAGCGTCTGCTCACGATCGCAATGCCAAAACATGGTCCAACACACACACATACATGCAAACAAGGACAAAAGATAAGAAACAGTACAATATTACATAAAAATAGCACACCAAACTATGCTAGAGCTGTTCTACGCGTTACAACGATCGCGTGAGCGCAAGAATCACCTAAAACAGAGCTAAGACGCGAAATCTAGGGGTAAAACAGGGTCCAGGGGCCTTTCTGTAAGAAAACAGAAAGTTCTAAGGGGTTCTGTGCAAAAACCGGGGGTTTACACGTAAAAACTAAAAAGATCTGAGGGCTAACGCGTTAAAACAGCTGGGCTGGACTGCGGGTTCTAATTCTATAAAGATCAGGGGCTTCGGTGCAAGAAAACTGGACTTCGGACCTGAAATTTGGAAAGCTCAAGGGGGTCCGTGCAAGAAACAGGGCTAAACCGCAAATATTATAGAACTGAAGTGGACCGCGGATTTATTCGAGAAAAACTCAGGGGCTCTTTAGAAAGATCGCCAGGCCGAACCGGTATCTCTCACCCAGGACTACTGGATCTTGATCTCACGGCTTAGATCCAAAGGCTCGCAATCTAATCTCGAACGTTGGTTACAGATCGGGCGGCTAGGGTTCCAAGGGACTACGGCCGGCGGCGGGAGTCACCGGAGAAGGAAGGCCCGCGGCGGCGCACGGCTACAACTCACCGGACTTGGCCTATCTTGGCCGTCCGGGCTCGGATGTGGACGACATCAGGCCTGGGAGCTAGGGCTTGGCATGACGAACACATCTGGGCACTTGTGGTGGTGGGTTTGGGCACGGCTAGGGCATATCGACGGCGAGGGCGGCTCGGGGTGGCGGACAATGCCGGCGTGCGCGCGTTCCGGATGCTACGGCTAGCCAAAAGCCACGACAACTAGCGCGTAAGCATCGGGGAGGGAACGTGATGCTCACCAGGGGCTTGTGGTGGCTGGAGCTGCCATGTAGGGTACACGTAGACGATGGCCGGGCGGAGGAAGAACGGCGGCGCTCGCGGACAGGCTGCAGCAGAGGGGCTCGAGCTCCCTTGGACGCGCGGATCGGTCGGGGAACTCCCTGCGGAGGTAACCAGGGGTTAGGGCAGCCCGAGACCGGCCGGCAACGAGGGAATTGGGGCGGCGGCACAGCTCACCGGCGGCGGTTTCTTCGCGAAATCCCGATGATGCAGAGGCTCGGGGCACAAATGCTGGGCTCAGGAAGCCTCCAGGTGGCGAGGTGAGGCGAGCGCGGGGGTTGCCGGGGTCTATGGCACGCCGGAGCAGCGGCCCGACGGCGAGGCAGAGAAGGTAACACGGTGGAGCAAAGGGGGCGGCGGCGCTGGGGCGTCGGTGGTGGCTGCGGGGGTTAGGGTTAGGGTTCAGAGGGGTTTGGGGCTGCTCTTTGTAGGGCGGCGGGGTCACATTGGCGTGCGGGCCTGGGGAGAGAAGCTCGCCGGGGATCTCGGGGAGGAGTTGCGCGCCGGAGAAGAAAGGGGAAGGGGGAAGGAAGGCACTGACAGCTTGGGACCAGCAGCCAGAGAGAGAAAGAAGGGAGCGGGCGCGGTTCAGGCGGGGAAGAGAGGCGCCGACAGGAGGGGCCCGGTTGGCAGAGGGAGAAAGGAAGAGAGGGGTGAGGGCGCTCGGGCTAGGCTGCACTGAGGGAGCTGGGCCTCGGCGGCCCATGCGGGGAAAGGAGGGATGGGAGAGGGAAGAGCTGGGCCGGCGTGGGCGGGCCGCGTGGAGAGAAGAGGGAAGGGAAAAGGGTTGGGTTGGGCTGGCTGGGCTCTCTTTCCTTTCCTTCTTCCTTTCTTTTTCTTTTCCACACTCAAACTTTTCAAACAATTCCATTTGAATTCAAACCCTATACACCCAACACAATTAAAACAATGCGCCAGCATGAATGCACAAGTAAGTTGATCTTATATTAAATTGTGTTAAAAAATTACTTTAAATGCAAGATAAATTAGAGAAAGCTTTAGAAATTTTATTTAAGCCAAAATAAATTCATTAAAATTTGGGAAAATTACCTTAGGGTGTTACAAACTGTCACACCCGATTTATAAGAACATAAATCGAGCAATCATATAGGCGCCAGGATCAAGTCACGCATATATACAACAGATTATCAAGATATCGCAACACATGTTACGAATAAGAGCGTATAAATTATAAATGAATATCTTTATTACAACTGAATCAAGAATCAGTTCAAGGAATGCGGAAGCGTAAAATGAATACATGAAGAGCTGGGCGCCACAGGGACGTCGACTGGGAGACAAACGCCTAGAAGTCATCGAAGCCGCTGACATAGTCCTCCACGTTGCTGGGCACTGAGCAGCGGTCGAAGATATCCGAAATGGAATAGAAAAGTGGAGAGGCAAGTGTGAGTACAAACTAGTACTCAACAAGTATAACACAAACTATGAGGCTCTAGGCTGGCTGACTCAACTGCATTAGCTTTTAGTCTTAGCAAATTTTATTAAAGCTAATTACTACAAGTGGATGAGTTACCATAACCCAAATTGCATAAGAAATTAATCAGTATTATTTAAGAACTACTGAGAACCATCCAACCAAAACCACCCCGGGGAATCTCCCTAATCAAAGGTTGATAACCCCACTAATCAGACGGAGGATCTGGGCCGCTCATGACTGTGAGCACAGCTGATATATCAGTTTTACACTCTCGAGAGGTTGCACAACTTTACCCACAAGTCGTGAGCTACGCTAGTTGTTCATCACACTTCCTTAGGTGAGATGGCTAGCAAGCACACTACGAGACCGTTACAAAGTATCACGTTGGTAAGGTGTAACCGCTAAGGATTCTGGATCAGCGACGATGGGGCCCACCTCCGGGGGTACAAGACACACAGCACAGACCAAGCCGGAGGAGCAGGGACCATTGAAGCTTACCACCCCTCTTGCCCACGCAGGTAAGTTACTCCCGAACCAAAATGACCTAATTAGTAAGTCAAGACCGTCCCATTCCAGTCTTGTGGTTGCGCGGTTGTCCCAGGTTGTCGCTCTATGAACCGGTCCTTATGGAGAGTGGCTAACCAAGCACTAAGTACCGTGCTGGCCCCCCAAACCATGTTTCTAACAAAACATCTTTTAAGGACGCACAAACCACTCAAGCACACAGCACAGAGGGTCGGCTCCAGAATTAAGTTGCATAAGATCATTCGTCGAATTAATTAAAAAGGACCCAGATATGTTATAGCGCAGCAACCTAGCACAACTAACCAAAAATGCAACCCATAGGATATATATAAGGATATAAAGGTGGCTAGGAAGTCCTTATAGGTATACAGTATTAAAATGCAGTATGAAATTGTATTTAAAAGTGATAGGAGGTTCATGTTATACTTGCCTTCCTCGTACTCTCCCGGCTGCTGCTCGAACTGCTCGGAAGATGGCTGCTCCTGGTACTGCTCCGGTGGCTCGACGTCTATTCACGATCGTAACAGCAATACATGGGCCACACATGCACACACATGCAAACAATAGCAAAATATAAGAAATAGTACACCAATATAATAGAACAGCACATAAAACTGGCCTAGAACTATTCTACGCGTTACAACGATCGCGAGGATATAAAGAACACCTAAAACGGAGCTAAAACGCGAAAACTACGCTTAAAACAAGATCCAGGGACCTATCTGCAAGAAAAACAGGACTTACAGGGGTTTCTGTGCGAAAACTGAGGACCTAAACGCAATTAAACCCTAGACTCAGGGTCTAACACGCTAAAACTCACGGCACGGACGGCGGGTCCTAATACTAATAAGATCAGGGGCTTCGGTGCAAGAAGTAGGACTAAACTGCAATTATTATTGCACTTCAGCGGACCGCGGGTTTATTTGAGAAAAACTCAGGGGCTCTTTAGCAAAAAGGAACGGCTGAAGGGGTAACTTTTGTTTGGGGCCATTGGATTTGGATCTGGCGGTCGAGATCTAATCTAACCCGCGAACCGGTACCTTTGACTCTCAGCCGTCAGATCGAGATCCGATGGCTCGGACCCATCCCGATCTGGATCTAATCACGGACGCCCACATCGGATCGAACGGTTCCGAGGGAGTTGGAGGGTCTGACGGCGGCGTTGACTCGCCGGAGCTCGTCTCCGCGGTGGCGCGCGGCTCGGGCTCGCCGGAGCTCGGCGTTCCCGCCGCTCCAGTGGGCCAAACTTCACGACTTCGGGTCGGGGAGCATCGCTGTGGCACGGGGAACTATTCTAGGGTGAACAGAAGCGGCCAAGGGGACTTTAGCGACGGCACGACGACGAAGGGCGGCGGCTCGCCGGTGTGCACGCGACCTGGACGCTACAGACTGCCAAAAGCCACGAGATCCGGCGCAAACGGACCAGGGAAGGGGGGGAAAGCTCACCAAGGGCTCGTGGTGGCCTGAGTTGCAGCGGAGGATGGCCGTCAACGATGGCCGTGCGACGGAGACGGCAGCGCTTGTGGAGGACGGTGGTGCCGAGGATCCTGGAGGCTCCTGTGGAGATGCAGAGGGGGTGAGGGAGATCCTGAGATCACCGGCATCCAAGAATTACACGGCGGACAGAGAGCTCACCGAAGTTGCTCCCGCGCAATTCTGGCGACCGCAGGGAACGAGATTGGAATTGGATCTTCGGAAGTGTTCCTGGGCACGTGGCGACGCTACACCGTGGTTTGGGGAGGCTGCGGTGCTGCGGAGAGGCGACCCGACGGCGAGGCAGAGAGGCGACTCAGCAGAGCAAGGGGGCGGCGGCGCTGGGGATCTCCAGCGGATGCTGCGACTGGGTCTAGGGTTCGAGGGCGCGGTGGTTCCCTTCTTGTAGGGCGGCGACGCTGCCTTGGCGTGCGGGCCCAGGGGAGAGGCTCGCCGGGGATTTCGGACGGCCGGTGTGCAACGGGGAAGGAAGAAAGGGGTAGGAAGACGGGGCGCTGCAGGTGGGGACGGCCGGTCAGAGAGAGAGAGGAGAGGAGAGGGAGGCCGTGTCGGGCTGAAGGACAGGAGAGGAGTTGGGCCGGGCTGGGAGAGAGGGTTTGGGCTGGCCCTTTCTTTTCCCTTCCTTTTCCTATTTCTTTTCTACACTCAAACATTCAAACCATTCCACTTGAATTCAAAATAAATTTGAATTCAAACCCACACAAATAAAACCATGCAGCAGCATGAATGCACAAGCAAGTTGACTTATAATAAATTTTAATTACTTGCATTATGAAATTACTTTAAATGCGAGATAAATTAGGGAAAACTCCGGAAATTTTATTTGAGCCCAAAATAAATTCATTAAAATTTAAATAAATTACCTCAGGGTGTTACACAAACCTACCCCCCTTACAGGAATCTCGTCCCGAGATTCGAATAGGCTAGTTAGCAAAGAGATTGGGATACGTCCTCCTCAGCTCATCTTCTCGCTCCCAAGTAGCCTCATCCTCCGTGTGATGACTCCACTGAACACGGCACATCTTGACCTTCTTGTTTCTGGTAACTCTCTCAGCTGCCTCCAGAATCCTCACCGGATGCTCGGTGTAGGTCAGATCCTCCCGCACATCTAACCCTTCTATCGGTGCTTGCTCTTCCGGCACCCTCAAGCACTTCTTCAGCTGAGACACGTGGAACACATCGTGCACTCCTGAGAGATTGGGAGGCAACTCCAAATGATATGCCACCTCACCTTTCTGTTCCAACACCTTGAACGGACCGATGTATCGAGGGGCTAGCTTCCCTCTCACATTAAACCTGCGGATTCCTCTCATCGGCGAGACCTTCAGGTACACATGATCACCCACTGCAAAGGTCAGATCTCGACGACGAACATCCGCATAACTCTTCTGACGTGTGATGCCCTGAGAATCCACCAAATTAAATCACGCGCTAGAGTGCTTTGTTTAAAAGCCGTTCGTCGTCAAAACCCTAGCCCTAATCCTTTCTGAACGACACCGAACTTGATCGCTGTCCCATCCCGCACCGCTCGGCGGCCGACGACCACGCGCGACCGCTTTTCCGCGATCAGCGCCGGCGCGATTCTTTTCGTCTCACGCAGCGCGCGGAGGACGCACGCGCGTGGCCGACCGACCGCGGTCGCCGCCGCGATCGGCGCCGACGCGACCCCCCTTCCCTTTCTTTTCCCTCTTGCTCTCTCCTTTTTCCTTTCCTTTTCTCTCTCTCCCATTTCTTCTCTCTTCTTTCTTTCCTTTTTTTCCTCTCTTTCTTTTCCCTCTTTTCTCTTTTCCCTCCTCTCTTCTCCTCCCTTCTCTTCTCCCCTCCTCTGCTCCTGAGCGCCGCTCAGCCCGCGCCACCCGCCCCCCCTCCTGCTTGGCTCCCGAGCCACGGCCACCTCTTTCCCCTCGCGCGCACGCACGGCCCACGCACGCACGCGCCCAGCGCGTGCATCACGTGACCGCGCCGTCCGCCGTGCCGCCCGTCGCTCGCCACGCCGGCCGGCCGTGCGCGCTCCGCCCGAGCCACCGTGACATCCGCCGCTAGCACTGCTCGCGCACACGCCCACGCATGTCTCTGCTCCCCGCCTTCCCCGTGCACGCACGCTCTGGCTCGCGTATGCCCGCGCCCATGCGCTCGCGCACACGCCCCCGAGGCTGCACGGCACGCCGCGCCGCCCGCCGTTGGCGCTCTGCCCCGCCGCGCGCGCCGTCACCTCCCGGCCACTGTGGCCGCACAGCTCCCCCCACGTGCGACGCCCCGGCACCTTCGCCACCACACCACGACGGCCGCGAGCGGCCAAGCGCCATTAATGGCCACTCACGGGGCTGCCGGCCGAACCCCCCCTCCACCGCCTTTCCCCGGCCTATAAGTAGGACCTCCGCGCAGCCCCGACCACCATCTCCGCCCTCGCCACCGCGCGCCCCCTCCCCTAGCTCGCAGCGCCGCCGCCGCAAGCACCTCCGCCCGCCGCGCGCTAGCCACCGTGGGCAGGCCGCAGTACGCCACCCCAGCCCGTGGTGAGTGGGGGGATCGATTCCCCTTGACCCCCTCTCCGTTTTGCCCCCATCCCCGGCCGCCACCGTGCCCCAGGCCGCCGGAATCGGCCGGGCGACGGCACCGCCACCCCCTGCTCTGTTCTGTGCGGGGGAGAGGAGGAAGAAAGGGGCTTTTTGCCCAGAGCCCCCTCCCCTTCCCTGTATTTCCCCAAAAACCCCCCTTCCCATGAACACCCCCCTATTCACTCCCTTTTTGCAAAAGAAGCCTCGCTCTTTCTATTAATTCAAATTGAACCCTCCAATACTTAAACCTAGATACACTTGACACCCTTTAGCATGCCCTGAGTATTTCTAGGATTCGCAAAAAGGTCCTTACTCTTTCTGGAGAGTTGCGAATAAGCCCCTGGACCCCTGTTTAGCCCCTGAAACCCCCTTCACCTCGTCATTTTATGCGCCAAACGACCTCCGATCGACATGAAACTTTACCACGCCCTTTCTAGTATAGTTCTAGCCATGCCATTAAGAAACCACCCAAAAATATTACCCCTAACTCCGTAACTAAATTATTTCCGATTCAAGCTCAACGATGAAAGCTTTTAGTTCTTTCGCTTGATTGTGTGTCTGTTTGTTTGCGCCTTAGGACACGGAGTGAACGAGGAAGGTCCCGACTGTGACCAAGCAAACGAAGACCAGTTCTACGATCCCGAGCCCGAGGGACAGTGCTTCGATCAGGACCTCCCGCAAGGGTTTGATGATGGCAAGTTCAATTCCGCCCTTTGATGCATGTTTCTATCCTAGTTTTATAAACACCACCCAGTGGCCTATTTTATAAAATTGCATGGTTTTGCTTGCTGAAAACATGGTAGAATAGCCACCCTTGTTTGTGATAGCCATACCTTGGCCACCTGGTTTTATAAAGAAATGTGTGCGTGTGGGAAGGGATAAAATGTGGTTTTGAAAGATGAGTCAGACGGGATGGATGGCATTTCTGTGTGAATTGCCGTTGGTGTGCTCGTACCTGTGTGGTTGAGCGAGGAAGGGAGATATCCATCTTGTCACCCCTAAGGACTGAGTTGATGTGTCATCTCACCTAGCTTCCTGTCGTGCAAACCACTTGACCGTTGTATGGGCAACGGCTTAGCATAAATCCCGCTAGTTAGTCTGATAGCCATCAGGAGGGCTGAGAGCAACGGGTGATCAAGGAAAAGGGATAAGCTCTGTGTGGCTTATGCCCCGGTTAAACCTCGGAGATAGGTCGAATGACCCCTTGATGGATCCCGATCCCGTGGTGGCTAGTCAGGTCTAGCTAAGTTGGGTAATGGCTTTGTTGGGATCTGCACCGACACTAAGGTGATCGTGCTGTGGTACCCCACCTGTGGGTAAAGTTGCACACCTCTGCAGAGTTAAAATCTATTCGAATAGCCGTGCCCACGGTATTGGGCAAGTTACGGTGTGGTCACATAACTAGTGTTTCTTTCAAGGAATGGTTGGGCTGGTGTGAGTTGGTTGGAAAGTGTCCGGCAGTGGTGGACGGGGAGTCCGGTAGCAGCTTAAAAACTTGGATCCTGTGTGGACCAACGTCATGTGCTTCTTGGTATTTGAAAACTTGTTTTGAAAATGTTTTTAAACGAACCTTTGCATATAACCGAGTTTTCCGCAAATAAACCCTAACCTTATCCTTGGATTGTCCTGTGCATGGATTTCTGTTTATAACCCCCTCCGTGGGTGCGATTGGACTTGCTGAGTACGTTCGTACTCACCCCATTCTTACTTTTACAGTGGAAGATCCAGACTACAACCCCGAAGACGTCGAGTAGGGTTTCGTCCTGCACCCAGTCTTGCCTGTGGTCAGGGCCACAACCGGAGTTCCGCATGGCGCAAGACTCTGATGACTCTCTTTTCGTAGCCAGTGTAGTAGTGTGGGTTTTCGTTGTAATCCTCGTGATAGTGGCGCTCCACTGCCCATTACCGCGAAGAGTTGTACGGTGATGTACCATCTGATGTAATAAAAGTGTTATCAGCCTCCTGGGACTGATAAAGTAACACTTTTAAGTCTTCCCTGATGGGGGGGACGCTTCATGACGAGTCTGCGCGACCCTCAGGTTCTCTCGCACCTGTTGTACCAGCTGTTCGGCCTCCTCAACAATATCCGGACCAATTACCTGCATCTCGCCAATCTGATCCCAATACAGCGGAGTCCTGCACCTCCGACCATACAGAGCCTCGAAAGGGGATTTCTTCAGACTGGCCTGATAACTATTGTTATACGAGAACTCCGCAAACGGCAGGCATCCATCCCAGCTGGTACCATACTGAATAGCACAGGCTCGAAGCATATCCTCCAACACTTGGTTGGTTCTCTCCGTCTGCCCATCTGTCTGAGGATGATAAGCCGTACTGAAGCGTAGCTTCGTATCCAACGAATCATGCAACTGCTCCCAGAACCGTGAAGTGAACTGAGATCCTCGATCAGATATAATCTTCTTCGGAACTCCATGCAGACAAACGATCCTGGAGATGTACAACTCTGCGAGTCTCGCGCCGGAGTAAGTAGTGTTCACCGGAATGAAGTGGGCAACCTTCGTCAACCGGTCCACTACTACCCATATGGAGTTGTACCCTTTCTGAGTATGAGGCAATCCGACGATGAAGTCCATAGTGATCTCCTCCCATTTCCACTCTGGAATCTTCAATGGCTGCAATAGACCTGCTGGCCTCTGATGCTCTGCCTTGACACGCTGACAAGTGTCATAGATAGCCACGTACTCCGCAACAGAACGCTTCATCCCATGCCACCAGAATTGTTCCTTGAGATCATAATACATCTTCATGCTGCTCGGATGAATGGAATATGCCGTATCATGAGCCTCGCTCAAGATCAGCTTCCTGAGATCCGCTACATCTGGCACACATATCCGACCCTTGTACCACAAGGTACCCTGATCATCCTCTCTGAAATGAGGTGCCTTGCCAATCTTGAGCAGTTCACGGATCTCCTGCAGCTTCTTATCTTCTTTCTGATGCTGCCTGATCTCTGCCTCTAGAGTGGGTTCTGCCTCGAATGCTGCACTCGAGATATGATGCAAGAAACCCAGACTCAGCTGCTCAAACTCCTCACATAACTCCTGAGGCATCTGAAAAGCCGCGGCCATGTTAACATAGCTCTTCCTGCTCAGAGCATCTGCTACAACATTAGCCTTGCCCGGATGATAGTGAATCTCCAGGTCATAATCCTTGACCAACTCTAGCCATCTTCTCTGCCGCATGTTCAGCTCATTCTGAGTGAAAATATACTTGAGGCTCTTGTGATCGGTGTAGATATCGCACCTCTGCCCAAACAAGTAATGCCTCCATATCTTCAGAGCATGCACAACTGCGGCTAACTCCAGATCATGGGTGGGATAATTCAGCTCGTGCCGGCGCAACTGCCGCGAGGCATAAGCGATAACTCTGCCATCCTGCATCAGGACACAACCAAGACCATCCCTCGAAGCATCACAATACACTGTGAACCTCTTGCTCTGGTCTGGCAGAGTAAGGACTGGCACCGTAGTCAACCTCTTCTTCAGCTCCTCGAAGGCATTCTGATGCTCATCAGTCCAAGAGAAATCCACACCCTTCTCTAGCAAGGAAGTCAAAGGCTTCGCAGTCTTGGAGAAATTGTTCACCTTTCCGGGGTCCACAGCAATACCTCCCTTGGAGATCACATGACCGAGGAATGGGACCTCATCAATCCAGAATTCGCACTTGCTGAGCTTGGCATACAGCTTGTGCTCTCTGAGTCTCTGCAACACAAGCCTCAGATGCTTCTCATGCTCTGCTTCTGACTTGGAATATATCAGGATATCATCAATGAATATCACCACAAAGGTGTCCAGGTAATCCATGAAAACCTTGTTCATCAGATGCATGAAGAAAGCCGGAGCATTGGTCAAGCCAAAGGACATGACCGTATACTCGTATAGCCCATACTTGCAGGTGAATGCCATCTTCTGGATATCCTCAGGACGAATCTTCAGCTGGTGATAACCCGAACGCAGATCAATCTTCGAAAATACACAAGCACCCTGAAGCTGATCGAAGAGATCCTCAATACGAGGCAATGGATGCTTATTCTTGATGGTGACTGCGTTCAGATCCCGATAATCGACGCACATTCTCTTCGCGCCATCCTTCTTCTCTACGAGCAATACAGGAAAAGCCCAAGGAGAGAAACTGCGACGGATATAGCCCTTGGCTAGCAACTCGTCGACAGTCTTCTTAACTTCCTCATGCTCGACAGGTGCCATACGATAGGGCCGCTTAGCAATAGGAGCTGTGCCAGGCAAGAGATCAATAGAAAACTCAATGTCGCGATCAGGCGGCATACCTGGCAAGTCATCCGAAAAGACATCCGGGAATTTAGACACCACGCGAATACCATCTGTGGGTCTAGCCTCCATCTGACAAAGAATTCCAGAAGGCTCCGAAGCACTGACTGTGACCTCCTGTCCATCTGGCGCCGACAAGTGGACAGTCCTCTGAGCACAATCAATCTTGACACCCCATCTAACAAGGGTCTCCATTCCCAAGATCACATCGATCCCCTTGGTGTCTAGCACCATCAGGTTAGCACTGAACTCTACCCCCCTTATGATAACACTGACTTTGGGACAGAAGATATGAGACCTCAACTGCCCTCCCAATGAAGATACTAACATGCCCCTCTTTAATGTGCTAGTATGAATGCCATGATGCTCAACAAAAGCTCGGGTAATGAAAGAATGCGTAGCACCAGTATCAAAAAGCACTGTAGCAGGGTGAGTGTTGACCATGAACGTACCAATAACCATGTTGGGAGCCTCGGCTGCTGACTCGGCCGTCACGTGGTTCACCCTGCCCTGAGCTGGGGCCTTGGGCTGTGCTGCACGCCCCTGGTGTCCTGACTGTGCCTTCCGGGGACAGACGTTGGCGTAGTGCCCCGGCTCGCCACAGTGATAGCACGCCCGTGGGAATGCTGGAGCCTGCTGCCCGGCAGGAGGAGTAGGCACTCCCTGCCGCGGAGCTGGTGGAGCCGGTGGAGCAGAGCGTGCCGGAGGCGCTGGAAGCCTCTGGCCCGGTCCCGCCTGCTGCTGCTGCTGAGGACGAGGCGGGTACTGCTGCTAGCGCTGCTGGTACTGCTGGACCTGCCTCTGGTGTTGCTGCTGCTGCTGCGGGTACTGGTACCGAGGCCGGGTGTTGCTACCCGACGTAGCAGGAGCCATCTTCCTCTTCTTGTCCTCAATCTCCCGGCGCTTACGCTCGGTGTTGAGGGCAGCATCAACCAGTTGGTTGAAGTTGTCGAAGCGGTGGTTCATGAGCGCGTACTCCAGGTGGTCATCCAGTCCCTCCCTGAAGCGCTCCTGCTTATCGCCATCATGGGCGACCTCAGCGGGGGCGTAGCGAGCGAGCTGGAGGAAGCGGTCACGGTACTCAGTCACCGTCATAACTTCCTGAAATGATAATCACCGGAAAGGAGATGGAAATTTACTCAGCATTTCTTACAACAAGGGTGGGTTTGAGCTCAAAAAGAAATTGCGGAAAGATTTTTTCTCGAATTTTACCTGCTTAAGCGCAAGGAACTCCTTGTGCTTCATCTTCATCACTCCAGCAGGGATGTGATGGTGCCTAAACCGCTCCCGGAACTGGACCCAAGTGAGAGTGTCGCGGTCCCGAGCTGGGTAGGACTCCCACCAATCGAGAGCTGAGCCTCGCAGCTGTCCTGGACTCGCTCCCTGTCGTCGCACTGAGCGACATCCAACTGGCGCTCCACCGAACGAAGCCAGTCGTCAGCCTGGAGCGGGTCAGCCGCATGAGCGAACGTCGGCGGGTGACCCCTCACAAAATCCGCGCGCCTGTCGCGGGGCTGCTGCGGTGGAGGAGGTGGCGGCTGAGCGTGGATCTGCTGCAGCGTCTGAACGGTGTTGTTCAGGGTCGCCATCATCTGCATCTGGAGCTGGAAGAACTGCTCCGGAGTCAGAGGTGGAGGCATCGGCAGCGGCTGGTCAGTGCTCTGGTTGTTCTGTCCCTGCTGGCCAGAACCGGTGCCGGTGCTCCTGGTGTTCACCATCTGTTTGCAGCATAGCGAAATTTATGAGAAGAAGATATTGTGCAGCTGCGGAAATGAAACTTCGACAGGATACGGCAGAGAGAAAAGAGTATAGGTTTTACCCCCAATGATCTAACTCAATTTTTATTATCTTGTTCAAGTCAGTGTTAGGGTCGATTTGCATGAACAAGTGTAACTACCAGACTATGCAATCAACCAAAAATCCAAATCAAACATTTGCACAATAACAAACATTCAATATTCAAAACTTAGTCGAGTTTATCACTCCACTCGACTAAACAAACAGGCGTTCTAGCGTACTTTTGCAAAGGCATCCTAGAGTTATGAGGACAGTCAGAAAATCGCAGGCCACGTCTACTGAAATTATCAGACTAATTCTTGGAAAATGTAGAGAGGATTAGCAAAATCGAGGTTTAGAACTCAAGGAATCGAAGCAGAATCGAAAGTTTGGGCTTTGCGGAAACAAGGCAGCGAAAGGAAGTCCGTAAAATCGACCATTTCTATCTAGGCTTCGTCCTACAGTCAACACGGCTCTGATACCAATCTGTCACACCCGATTTATAAGAACATAAATCGAGCAATCATATATGCGCCAGGATCAAGTCACGCATATATACAACAGATTATCAAGATATCACAACACATGTCACGAACAAAAGCGTATAAATTATAAAATGAATATCTTTATTACAACTAAATCAAGAATCAGTTCAAAGAATGCAGAAGCGTAAAATAAATACATGAAGAGCAGGGCGCCACAGGGACGTCAACTGGGAGACAACGCCTAGAAATCGTCGAGTCCGCTGATGTAGTCCTCCACGTCGCCTGGTACTGAGCAGCAGTCGAAGATGTCCCAAAGAGAACAGAAGAGAGGAAGAGGCAAGTGTGAGTAAACAACTTGTACTCAACAAGTATAACACGAGTTATGAGGCTCTAGGGTTAGCTGACTCAACTGCATTAGCTTTTAATCTTGGTAAATTTTATTAAAGCTAATTACTACAAGTGGATGAATTACCATAACCCAAATTTCATAAGAAATTAATCAATATTAATTAAGAACTACCGAGAACCATCCAAACCAAAACCACCCGGGGAATCTCCCTAACCAAAGGTTGATAACCCCACTAATCAAAAGGAGGATCTGGGCCGCTCATGACTGTGAGCACAGCTGATATATCAGTTTTACACTCTCGAGAGGTTGCACAACTTTACCCACAAGTCGTGAGCTACGCTAGTTGTTCATCACACTTCCTTAGGTGAGATGGCTAGCAGACACACTACGAGACCGTTACAAAGGATCACGTTGGTAAGGTGTAACCGCTAAGGTTTCTGGATCAGCAACGATGGGGCCCACCTCCGGGGGTACAAGACACACAGCACAGACCAAGCCGGAGGAGCAGGGACCATTGAAGCTTACCACCCCTCTTGCCCACGCAGGTAAGTTACTCCCGAACCAAAATGACCTAATTAGTAAGTCAAGACCGTCCCATTCCAGTCTTGTGGTTGCGCGGTTGTCCCAGGTTGTCGCTCTATGAACCGGTCCTTATGGAGAGTGGCCAACCAAGTACTAAGCACCGTGCTGGCCCCCTAAACCATGTTTCTATCAAAAACATCTTTTAAGGAGACGTGAGCCACTCAAGCATACAGCACAGAGGGCCACTCTCAGAATTAAGTTGCATAGAACCATTAATCAAATTTAATTAAAAAGGACCATCATATGTAAGAGCGCAGCACCTAGCAAAACTAACCACAATGCAACCCAAGGATATATATATATATAAGGATAAAGGTGGCTAGGAAATCCTTATAGGCATACAGAATTAAAATGCAATTTGAAATTGTATTTAAAAGTGATAGGATATTCATGTTATACTTGCCTTCCTCGAAGTTCTCCTGCTGCTGCTCAAAAGCTTCAAAAGATGTGGCTCCTGGTACTCGTCCAAAGGCTCAGCGTCTACTCACGATCGCAATGCCAAAACATGGTCCAACACACACACATACATGCAAACAAGGACAAAAGATAAGAAACAGTACAACATTACATAAAAACAGCACACCAAACTATGCTAGAGCTGTTCTACGCGTTACAACGATCGCGTGAGCGCAAGAATCACCTAAAACAGAGCTAAGACGCGAAATCTAGGGGTAAAACAGGGTCCAGGGGCCTTTCTGTAAGAAAACAGAAAGTTCTAAGGGGTTCTGTGCAAAAACTGGGGGTTTACACGTAAAAACTAAAAAGATCTGAGGGCTAACGCCTTAAAATAGTTGGGCTGGACTGCGGGTTCTAATTCTATAAAGATCAGGTGCTTCGGTGCAAGAAAACTGGACTTCGGACCTGAAATTTGGAAAGCTCAAGGGGGTCCGTGCAAGAAACAGGGCTAAACCGCAAATATTATAGAACTGAAGTGGACCGCGGGTTTATTCGAGAAAAACTCAGGGGCTCTTTAGAAAGATCGCCAGGCCGAACCGGTATCTCTCACCCAGGACTACTGGATCTTGATCTCACGGCTTAGATCCAAAGGCTCGCAATCTAATCTCGAACGTTGGTTACAGATCGGGCGGCTAGGGTTCCAAGGGACTACGGCCGGTGGCGGGAGTCACCGGAGAAGGAAGGCCCGCGGCGGCGCACAGCTACAACTCACCGGACTTGGCCTATCTTGGCCGTCCGGGCTCGGATTTGGACGACATCAGGCCTGGGAGCTAGGGCTTGGCACGACGAACACATCTGGGCACTTGTGGTGGTGGGTTTGGGCACAGCTAGGGCATATCGACGGCGAGGGCGGCTCGGGGTGGCGGACAATGCCGGCGTGCGCGCGTTCCGGATGCTACGGCCAGCCAAAAGCCACGACAACTAGCGCGTAAGCATCAGGGAGGGAACGTGATGCTCACCAGGGGCTTGTGGTTGCCGGAGCTGCCGTGTAGGGTACACGTCGACGATGGCCGGGCGGAGGAAGTATGGCGGCGCTCGCGGACAGGCTGCAGCAGAGGGGCTCGAGGTCCCTTGGACGCGCGGATCGGTCGGGGAACTCCCTGCGGAGGTAACCAGGGGTTAGGGCAGCCCGATACCGGCCGGCAACGAGGGAATTGGGGCGGCGGCACATCTCACCGGCGGCGGTTTCTTCGCGAAATCCCGATGATGCAGAGGCTCGGGGCACAAATGCTGGGCTCAGGAAGCCTCCAGGTGGCGAGGTGAGGCGAGCGCGGGGGTTGCCGGGGTCTATGGCACGCCGGAGCAGCGGCCTGACGGCGAGGCAGAGAGGGTAACACGGCGGAGCAAAGGGGGCGGCGGCGCTGGGGCGTCGGTGGTGGCTGCGGGGGTTAGGGTTAGGGTTCAGAGGGGTTTGGGGCTGCTCTTTGTAGGGCGGCGGGGTCACATTGGCGTGCGGGCCCGGGGAGAGAAGCTCGCCGGGGATCTCGGGGAGGAGTTGCGCGCCGGAGAAGAAAGGGGAAGGGGGAAGGAAGGCACTGACAGCTTGGGACCAGCAGCCAGAGAGAGAAAGAAGGGAGCGGGCGCGGTTCAGGTGGGGAAGAGAGGCGCCGACAGGAGGGGCCCGGTTGGCAGAGGGAGAAAGGAAGAGAGGGGTGAGGGCGCTCGGGCTGGGCTGCACTGAGGGAGCTGGGCCTCGGCGGCCCATGCGGGGAAAGGAGGGAAGGGAGAGGGAAGAGCTGGGCCAGCGTGGGCGGGCCGCGTGGAGAGAAGAGGGAAGGGAAAAGGGTTGGGTTGGGCTGGCTGGGCTCTCTTTCCTTTCCTTCTTCCTTTCTTTTTCTTTTCCACACTCAAACTTTTCAAACAATTCCATTTGAATTCAAAACCTATACACCCAACACAATTAAAACAATGCGGCAGCATGAATGCACAAGCAAGTTGATCTTATATTAAATTGTGTTATAAAATTACTTTAAATGCAAGATAAATTAGAGAAAGCTCTAGAAATTTTATTTAAGCCAAAATAAATTCATTAAAATTTGGAAAAATTATCTTAGGGTGTTACACAAGACCACTCAAGATTTGTCTTAACCATTTCTTTAAAGCTCTAATGTCTACCTTCTTGTGCTTAATGCGGTACCTAATAAAAGAACGTGATAGATATAAGGCTCGACAAGGAAGGTCATTGCATTTTGAGAGACCGAACATGCATATAGTTCCAATTTGGTTCATATCAATGCTGTTTACTTTTAGGATTGGTGCAAATTAAACATGACATCTTATCATGCTTCGTGACAAGTGACAGTAACAATGGCAACCTAGATGGTTTCAGTTAATGTAGGATGTGCAAAATATCTGAAGGACAACAATTACAATCAAAGAGGCACAAGAGAACGTACTGGCGCAATGTCCCTGATGTGAAAACCTCTGTGATGAGATTTATATTGTTGTTTTTCCTATCAAGCCATGAATTGTAGAACTTTATTATGTTTTTATGCTTGAGGGTGTTGAGCAACGGCACTTCTGATCTTAACCTCTCCAAATCATCGTTATTTCAAAGTAAATCGCCCACTTTGATCTGGTTCCATGCAACTTCTAGCCCTTGATCAAAAGCTTTGTATCTATGCCAATAAAATCTAAATCAAGGATCCCAGGTGCACATATATGATTAGAGTAGATAACAGTACCATTTAGCAAATATAAGTCACACAAGTACAGATGCTTTGATTTTTCATCACGTACGGTCAACAAAAAGAATTTTTCAAGGGAAATGCACAAGACTTGTCCTTGATGCTACCATAAATAAAAAACAATAGCACTGGTCTCTTTAAAATGTATGGAAAACAGAGTTCTGTTACAAGCATCTAAACACTAGTACTCAAAGTGAGCAATGCATCGAATACATAAGATTACTGTGGCACAAACATAGTTAATTCCAAGTCATTCCAATCGCTATCATATCGAAGATATATGTATTCTGCACATAGAAAGTAAAAAAGAACTATAAATGTACACTAAAATGACACATCTATTCTTACATGCATATGACATGCTAGTGCAAATGACGGTAACGCACAGCATAATGGCTATTCTCCTATTTCACGAGACAAAAAGATAAAAAAAGGCTAAATAATCACTGCAATCGTGCATGTCTTAAATCATTGCCCGGAAGCTAAATGTCAACTTGATGAGTCTTGGACCACAGGTACAAAATGAAATGGAGAACTGAAACGAAGATAATGCACCAAGCAAATCAGAGCAGAGCACTGCCAGTCGCGTATTGAAATGAAAGGAGGTCAAAATTTGCACATAAATGCAACACAAGACAGACAGACAGAGTATCCTACGCCCCAAGAGACCACACATAGAGGCGGCATCTGGGCTGCCACTCCGGGCGATGAGCGCATCGGAAAGCATTGAACCCAAATGGCGCACGCCATCGCCATGCAAAGCGCCGCGAACCTAAGAAGATTCCCACGGCATAATTAAACATGGGATCTTTAATCGATAGCTCCAAGTCAAACGACCCCCCGGCCGACTCCAAATCGGAATCAGACGACGTCCAAGGCTGCAGAATGAAAATGAAAGGATACACCGTCGTCTTGAAGGCGCCCTTGCCAAGAACCTCCGTGTACTGCAAGAGGGCGGAATGCGTCAGCGCTGGGGCGGGCCGAGGGATCAGAGGCGGAATCGAGCAGAGGCGGGGAGGGGAAGGGAGAGAAGGGCCGAGGGATCAAGAGAAGGCATTACCCGCCCGTAGCGGCCGGTGGGATCGATTCTTCTTATATATATCATGGCGTCTTGTTAAAATATTTGGCGACTCTTCATACAAGGAAAAAAACTCCCTACATGTATTAAAAATATTGTAGGGGGTGAGAAGAAAGAGCGACATGGTGTGAAGGAATCATATACAAAAACAGGAGTGCAAGCGGCATCTTGTTCAGGCATCTCCTTGTCTCTTCGTTGGAGCCTTGGAAAAGCTTCCCCCGCCTCAAGTGCTTCTTCTACCTATCCATCCACTGCAAGCATATATACAAACCTTTGCCCGACTGATGGAAAGGCAGGCATCTGGTTGTTCGTCAGGCTTGTTTCCAGTTTAACGGCACCAAGTAGCTAGTGCTCCATATCCTACTAAAGGTAAGCATCAAAGGTTCTAACTTATCTCTCTACTATTAGTTCATGCTCCCTAGCTGATCATATGCTCTTTGGCACACATATCTTTGCTGTTCATGAACCCTAAAATCTCTTAATTTGCTTTTTTTTTGTCACATCCACATCTGAATTCAAGTGCCTTCTTATCAAAGAGGTGTTTTCGGTTCTTGTTCCTCTTTAGGTTTGGAGCACTTCAAAGCAACCGAGAATAGCGCTGAAATGGGTCATAGGAAGAGCAATCACCACAAGGGAAGGGGCGAGGAACCTCACCAGAAGCAAAACAGGTGCCTGGCTCGCTCCTGCTGCCCCTGCTACGTGCTCGGCTCCGTCGTCAGAGGGATTGGGAGGTGCCTCTTCGTGGCCTGTTACCCGATGATACAATGCTGTGGCCTTGATGAATGCAGGCACCACCACACCAGCCACCTCAGCCACTTTAGATGATGCATACACCCATCAAGTACATCTACTACTTGATCAATTGTTCTTATTTCCCCTTTCTTTTTTTCCGCCGAAAGTAGGGTTATTAGCAATTAATCAAGCCGAGTTCTGAAGAAGAACTGTCCGTATCTTATAGGAGTCCGCGTTGTTCTTCATCCTTTTTCAGTAGTTTTCAGTAGAGAAGAAGAACTTGCCTTCGTTGCCTCAGCATTTGATAGAAGAGTAATCCTGAAGAAAATTGCCTCCTAAACCGCTATTGGTCTCCTGAAAGTTATTCATTAATTATTCAAGTGGCTGTTGCTAGTGTTTTCTGATTGTTTGTTCTCGAATGTGTCTGTCAGAAAAGTAGTTTCTTCCAATTGACGTTTTAGTGTCCCCTTCCTTTCCCCTTAATGTCTGGACTTCTTTACAGTTTTGTCTCTTGACGCACTTGGAGTTTCAAATATATGCCAAGATGGTGGTGACATTTTTAAAAACTTGCAAATAGGATTAGTTGTAATGGTTTCTTTAGCTTAAAAACATCTCCTACTAGTCAACAAAAGAAGCGTTCGTGCCTTGTGCAGTTGGCCGGTTCACAGATAAGAAAGTAGGCGAGTCCGTCACGCAACAGGAGAGATGAATCATTACGTCGAGATAATCCTCCTACAATGAGCTAGCCATTTGCAAGTATGTATGAGCCAGCAGCATTGGACTGCAGAGTGGTCACCGGTGTGGTGTTTCCTGCACAGCTTAATCGTCAACACTAAGAGTTGTAATTTTGATGCATTCATAGAGGATCAGGACAGAACAAACATGCTAATTAGCGTATGAAATGAAATGAAAACGAGTGCAAGTACATCTCTTGCTTCAATTCTTCAGATCCTTGCGGATAGTTTGATTAAACTCATGTATCGATAAAATTTCTACTGGACAAGAGAAAAATTGAACTATTTCTTCCAAAAATAGGAAAATAAACTGAGCAGCTTAATTTTGATCAGCAAGGAAAGCCAATCATTTTTAGTTGTTCAACGGATGCGAAACATTGATGTGTATATCGCCGGCTATTATTTGGACAAGCTTCCAATGACCATCTTTCATGGTTATGTGCTCTTTGGATGCTTGCAAACAGTTCACATCACTTCCTACTATAAACAAACAACTATTTTGTCAGCCGTGCTAGGTCTGTTAAAAATTGTCTGATACTCCGTGAATAATATCTCGTTCTGAAAAAAAAACTGTAACCATCTGCTCAACCCTAGGGGAAAACTCCAACATTGGACAATATGCTATGTTTTGATACAGATCATGTCAGCTTAGCTTAACTTTATGGTGGACCTGACCCTCCCGGTCCGAGTAATCCATTCGTCGCGGGTGCTCCTATTTATCTAGCACTATTCCTTCAGCAGTAGATGGTATCCCATCGACAATGAGATAGCAGTGATGACTAAATCAATCTTGAGATTTGCCGGTTTAGCCTCTCGGAGATGTTCATAGAAGTAGAACTATATGTGTGTATTCATAGGGGTAAGTGTGCATGCGTGTACGGGTACCAATCTTGAGATCTGCCGGCTCAAGTCTTTGTCTCACGTAGTCACTCATAGGACTAATGTTGCGTGCGCGTATTCATATGGATAAGTATATATGTGTGTATATAAGTGTCCGCGTGCGTATGTACAGTGTTTCGGAAAAAAATACTAATTGGTAGCCGGTAGGTCAACCGGTCATGGGAGCCTACCAGCAACAATAGTAAAGTGCGAGGATGGGTCCAGGATTTCCAATGCAAGAGTAGCAATGTGCTCATGGTGTCACTTCCCGTATGGCAGTCATAATATTGATCCGAGATGCCATCTTTCAATAATTTTATATGGAATCAGCTGCGTCCGAGAAACATTGCGGTTTGTAGGTGCGACGATTGAAGCAATTAAAGATCAGTTTGGTTGAGCTCCTGACGCTGATTTTGAGCTGATTTCTAAAAAGAATGATTCACTAGCTGAGAATGTGTATACTATAGGTTGACCCAACGTGGTCCTCTCGTACTAGGGTTGGCTCCTCACGGTTCTCTCTTTAACACCAACGATAGATCTATGATTCTCTAAGTTTAATTTTATAAAAAACAGATCTAGCGTGAGAAGTAAATTAGAAGAAAATTTTTCAGCTTCCAACTCTTAAGTTTATTTTAAAGAATCACTCCATAAAATTAGCATATAATTATTTCTCTCAAAAATACTGTTTGACGGAAAGGTAAGCTCAGACAAGCACCAAAGCACGCAACTCGAACCACTTTCAGAACCTGGAACCAAAGTAATCTCCGGACCCTACTATCTAGCCTGAACCTAAGAGCATCAGCAGTGGTTGAACCGGTTCCTGGGTCCCACGAGTCACATTAGATCAGAATGGTGATTAAAAAAATTACGAGAGCAGACCAACGAGCGATGCATGCAGAATAAAGAAACGCTGCCCACCCAATCAACTGCTTCCACCACAGCTCCTGCTCGCATGTCCAATTTTTAATCGGCGATGAATGACTCTCAAGTATGGAGTCGATTTAGGATTCGTGTTTCTCCAATCGTTGTATCGACCTTTTCAGTACCATGTCGGATGAAGATTCGGTCACTGGGGATGGCCTAAGCTAAACTTCGCCAGGAGTGTAGAAGAGAGGGCCAGCCGGAGCACAAATAGAAGAACATATCGATGAGTTTTACGAGCTCCATTTATTTGTTATGCTCACAACTTTACAAGGTGATCGAGACGAGAAGAAGAACGAACACGGAGACAGCTAGAATACACACACATCATGTAACCTTATTACTTTATTAGCTACTGGAGCTGCATCCTCTGCATGCATATGAATACATCACACGTACAGGTAGCTGAAGGCCGTGTATGTGCAGCAGGTAGCAGCAGTTCAGCTTGTCAGCAGGAATCTAGTTCTAGTTAATTATTTGATTCCTCAGGTGGTTGCTTCTCAAAGAGCGTCTTCTTGATCCAGTCGAAGGGCTGCGCACAACAAAAGATGAGCGAAAAAAACGACACGATGACGAAGAAAACAATAGGAAACAAAAAAAAGAACACTGCCTCCGGTAAACAGAACATGGCAGCAGGGGCTCACCTGGACGAGCCAGATGGCAGTGGCGAGGCCGGCCAGGGTCCAGCCAGCGACGGCGGCGATGCCGGTGCCCTGCGGCCGGCGGTGCGGCGGCAGGGACTTGAACAGGCGGGCAGTGGACGGAACGGCCAGCATCCCTGCAGCGGAAGCGACGCCTGAGTTCACCGTAGCAGAGGCGCAACAGTATAAGTGCACAACAATGGCGGCAACACTTGAAGCTCAGTTCAGAGTTTAGAAGCTTTTTCGTATGGGACATGGGAGTAGTCAAATCTCATCGGTTCCAGACTCGTCTGGACAAATCGAAGATGACTAGATATGAGTGCTTTTCACTCTCTAGAAAAGCTAGAACACGCTAGGCGTCTCTGCGTGGCATGAAACTGTGTCACCAAACCGACGGACATAGCCTTAAGAGTAAACTAAAGACTCTTCCAAAGGCAGGGATACTCGGTGATTCAAGCTTGAAAGTGACGACTGAGCTGGAAGTAAACAAAGGATCAAGGGGGGCAACTTCAAATGAACAGACCTGATTTGGGCACAGCTAATACAGCTCGTCCACAGTTTCACCGGTAAAATATATTCCCTCCATCCTGAAATATAAAACATTATATTTTAGAAACTAATTATTTCCAACCAGTTATAAAATCAGCAAGCAAAATGACAACCAAACAAGATATTAAACAGAGGTACATGTATCTTTTATTCCCTCCCTAATCTATCTTAGAACAGCTAGAATACCTTACATTACATTACAGGATGGACGGAGGGAGGTACAGGACGGAGGGAGTAAAACATAATTTTAGACTTAGTGAACCTCCATTTCGCTCCACAAAAATTACTGCAAGATTGAATACTTTTGAAGCGCATGCAGTATTACAGTTACAATTTACAACAAGATTGTACAGACAGGCACCAGTGCTTCCAAATAAAATTTTGGACCGAATGGATCATAAACGGTGATGCAACTTGTGTCTGGGTAGGTAACTAAGAAATGCCTAGAAGTCCCCCTGCTAATCTGCAGGATTTTCTCATTTTGTCAACAATGCTTCAATCATCAGCAACTCATACGACCTCAGCTGCATAATTATGTCATACCAAAACCTCAGCTGCATAATTCTATGCTAGATTGAGTTGGGCAACTGCTTGGCCTCTGCTGCATCTTTAGCATCATGCCTTTTGGAGCTCCTGCCCTTATCAGGCCCTCCGATGACTCCCCAGGTCTCAAACTGCCGTTGCCGAGCCCTGGCCCTTTCCTTCTCCTCCTCAGACTTCGTTGCAAAGCAGTATGGGCAAGAGACACCATACTCCCATTCAGGAGATTCCATGTCTTCATCGCTAACTGGCTGCTTACATCCATAACAAAGTTTGTGGGTACCTTGGGCCAATCCATGCTCCACCGAGACACGCTTGTCAAACACAAAGCATTCACCCTCCCACAAGCTTTCAGCCTTTGGGATTTCCTCCAGATACTTCAGTATCCCACCTTCCAAATGATAAACCTGGCATGCAACAATTAACGTTACAAAATCTACAAGTAGAATGACAGATTAACAGCAAACAGGCATTCTGACATATCAAGGAGAACTAATATGTCTCGATAAAGGTTAAGGTTGAATATTAAGGTTGATTTACCTCTTACATGATAGTAGAAATGTGAATCATTAGATCCTTCTAAATGTATGATTCAAAAACTGCTCAGATGTAAGTAGGTAAGTGAGAATAGAGCATAGATAATGGTAACATGCACACAAGCTGCAAAATCAACCCTAAGGATGCCCTCATTAATCCGTGGCATAGCAACATGTAATTCAGTCTACATTAGTAAATATTTATGTGTCAAGAGAAGATTGGACAGTAGCATCATGACAATGAAAAAGACAGCAGCACAAAACAGAGGGTAGCCTTTTGGTTTTACCTCTTTAAAGCCCTTGCTGAGAAGAAAGCTAGATGCCTTTTCACATCTGATACCACCAGTGCAGTACATAGCAACTCGTGATAGCTGTTTAGATTTGCTGGCATTGAGGTCTTCTGCTGGTTGACCAACTCCATTATCATTATTTACCCCTGACTCCTGGGTGTCCGATTCAACCAATTCGAATTGATCGTCAACCCAAGTAGGAAATTCTCTGAATGAGTTTGTACATGGATCAATGGCTCTCTTAAACTTTCCAATGCGTATCTCATACATGTTACGCACATCAATAACAACCTGCCCCCACGAATAGTATAAACAATTCATACAAGCGGAACTGAAGTTTCACAATGCAAACATAGGAGATAGGACAATGGAGTATCTGAGGGATAGATGAAACACTTACGGTGTCTGGATCACTTATCAATGCATTCCAGTCTTTCGGCTTAACATATTTTCCAACCATTTTAGTTGGCATCACACCTGGGTCTCCAAATGTCACTATCTGCAAAATGGTCAACAAAGTAGACTAAGCTGGAGTGTTGCACTACTATTTCTGGTTACTCTACTAGCCAATCAAACTGTGTAGGCAAAACTAACCTCCTTTTTCAATTTGACCCGGACATGATCCCATCGGAATGGCGCATCATCCCCAACACCAACAGGAGACTGACTGGTATGTCCATGATGTATGGCCTCATCCTCTGGAGTAACAGGTGACTGGATCATTCTCAATCCGTTTAAGCGGTCATCTTCTTGAATAAAGTTTAAGACTTTATCCACGGCAGACGGGGTCCCACAGATGCTACCATTTATTCCCTCTGGTGCAAGGATAATGCCACCTGATACACGCTGAGCAGAATCAGCCAGCAAACCATGTGAGAGCCCAATTTGTAGAAACGAGATATGATGTGTATACGAGCATCATTGTTCATATTGAGTAACCACATAATACTATAAGGTTACTAATGGTCGAGGTTTACAGGAGCAGAGAATGGGAGTGGTGAAAGGATGGGTGAGAGTGCATGTGCGCGAGAGAAAGGGAGAGGGCGAGAGACAGAGATTAACAAGAAATCCTGAAAGGACAGGAAGTACCCAAATCAAACCTTCCTAATCTCAATAAACTTGCAACCAGCCGGCTCTAACCACACACCAACCTATCCGTGTGCCAGCCCTAGTGTGGGCACCTAGCCCCAAAATCATAGAAATGCCTCAACCCTAAACATAACAAGCTCCCATGTGGCATCAAAAGTGGGCTGACTGTTGAGCTCGTCAGTATCTCGGAACCCCATCAATTCAGAGATACTGACGAGCTCATGACACTGACCATGTCAACGAATTAAAATTTGCCGAATAACCGTGCTTAATCACACCCAAACATTTGGATCTGTGAACCTGCTGGAGCAAGCTCAAGACAGTACACGAGAATAAGTTAAGACACAAGCCCTGCAGAAACTGGGTGTGACCTTGCCTTTGACCACCTTCAGAATGGAGACAGCAAGTCACCATACAAACACACCAATCATACACCCCAAACATTGCCCTTAGGCTGATTGCAAATTTCCAACTAACACCAAGCACCTTGAAAGGCATTAAATATTGTGGATGTGATGGGATGTCAGTAGATGTAAGAGGAAAACCATAGTATCACTAGATGTAGGCTGAAATATACCATGGGTACAGAAGCTCAGCAATATGTGCTTACAAAAGAAACTAAGTCCAGTTAATTTTCTGCAACATGACAATATGGATGACAACACAATCTCATTCAGAACTGAACTCAGTTGCCCATTCCTACTAATATAAGTTTTCATGTAATTCCTAAGAAATTTGTACCTGCTAAGTGGTTGCAGACCCAGGAAGAGCTAAGAATAATCAAATAACCTATCACCTAATGGTTACAAAAATGCTTAACCTTCCTTTAACTATACTCCATTGACCAAAGCAGTAACAGCAAGTGAGGACAAACCTAGCTCTGCATGGTTGTGCATGTCATCAAAAGTTAGAAATGTCAGGTGACGCTCACACTTTAATTGAGCTTTCTTAACTAGGAAAATATGCAGGATAGAATTCCACCAGAGCTCATACCATTGGCAATTGGCATATAAAAAGACAGGAATAACCAAGGGTGCACAACCTCGCTTTTTTTAAGCAATTGAATCGATCATTTCACTTAACAGATTGTTGATCCAGTGCAATTTCGAAGACATCTACCATGCTAATTTATTCGGTCACAGCAGCAAGCCTGTGAATTGCAATGCATTATACATGTATTCAAAGAAACAAGTTTCATTCTAAGATAAAAAAAAGGCAGCTATAAAATTGTTCCGATTTCATGATGGCCCTGTTTGTTTTAGATTGGGGGTGGGGTTTGTTACAGTATGACTTTTTTTGGTTTCGGCTTGCATGCAGACTATAACAACCTACAAGCAGCAACCCACAATCTGCAAACTGAAACAAACAGGCCTTCAGGGAAAATGACACACATTGTACACACACAAGATAACCATCCCATGCTTCAAACAATAAGATTAGACCTGATCTAGAAGAGGATTCAACTATCTTTTTTCTTAAGACACTAGGAGTTAGACATAAAATCCAATGCACTTAAAGTAATCAACTAACCATAAAATTTCTGTCGAAGTATTTGAGACGACACAATGTTGATCTTCATAAGAATTTCCAGCAAGTGTGCATGCACACAAAACCATATGAGATAAGAATCTTACGGGGGCTCCAGCCAATGTTCAAAAAGGTGGTTCTAGGCGGCCACCTAGGCGCAACTAAGCACTAGGCGGAGGGGTACCGCCTCGCCTAGGGGGGTAGGCGGTACCCTAGGCGGCAGCCGGCACGTCGATGACGAGAGGAGGGCGGGAGTAAACGCCGGAGATGGTGCTGCGCCGCCGGAGCGCGCCGTTTGACGGGCCGCCGCGGCTGCCGTAGAAGGGGAGGACGAGCCACAGCCGTAGGAGAGGGAGAGCACGAGCCGCGGCCGCAGGAGAGGGAGAGCACGAGCCGCGGCCGCGGGATTTGCCACCGTGGGGGGGAGAGAGAGAGGGACACGCGCGATGGGAAGTGGAAGGAGCGGCAGCTGTTCAAGAGAAGAGAGAAGGTTTGTTTTTTTCGTTTTGCCCCTTTCCTTTTTTAATAATTATAGATGGAAGGATGGAAGGAGCTGGGAGGAGTGTGCATAAGATGGGCTGGGCTCTTTTGATGGGCCTTTCTTCCAAGTTTAGGTCCACAAATTTCCTATTTCTTACTTTATTTAAGATAATCTAAGGTAATATATGTATGTGTATTAAAATATTAAAACGCCTAGAAAAACGCCTAGGCTCGCCTAGGCTCTAGGCGGTGGTCACCACCTAGATACCGCCTAGCGCTTTTTTGAACATTGGCTCCAGCACCATCTCAAGAATTTTGAGACAAGCTAGAGTTAGCTTCAGTTCATAAACCAAAATAAAATCTTGTCTCATTTGATTTTATGCCCATTCTGCACTTCATGGACAAAATTATGGAGATCCTCGTTGTGTACTGTCAAGCACTCCCAAGAGATATGTTTGGACAGTTGTAAATGCATTGGAGTGTATGTGAAACAATGAAATTCATGGCTTAAGAGAAAAATGGATGAATCACTTCAAGACAAACCCAAATCTTTGTGTGAAATATGAATTTGAAATCTTTCATTAGCACTCACGTAATTTTCCTCACTCACTCAACTGGAATACTACACCATATACTAAACAATGAAACCTGGTTATCTTATACATATATTGCAATTCACAAGCATATTGAGGGCCTGTTTAGATCGCGTGTAAACGCAAAAACGTGTAAACGCAAAATGGCGGCTGTAAACGCAAAAAAGCCGTAAACGCAAAAAAGCCGTAAACGCAAAATTTTTGAAGGAATCTTGCCAATTTGAAGTACTAAATGAAGTCTATTTACAAAACTTTTTGCATGGATGGACTGTAAATCGCGAGACGAATCTAATGAGCCTACTTAATCCATGTTTTGCAACTGTGAGGCTACAGTAACCATCCGCTAATTATTGCTTAATCATGGATTAATTAGCATCATTAGATTCGTCTCGCGATTTACAGCCCATCTGTGCAAAAAGTTTTGTAAATAGACTTCATTTAGTACTTCAAATTGGCAAGATTCCGTCGCAAAAAAATTTTGCGTTTATAGGGCCCAAATGCCAAAAAAATGCACCGGTCCGTTTAGATGCGTAAAGACAAAAACGCTGTAAACGCAAAAAAGTTTTGCCTTTACGTGAGGAACTAAACAGGCCCTGATTTGTCCAAAACAGCATACATGCATGATAATACCACCAATCATCCCCATGATTATGTTGATGAATGTCATTCCAATGGATATCAGAAATGACCAATTCAGTGCTAAAACAAACTAACTTCTTACCCCATGTGCATCCTTGGATCCATGAATTCACTACTTCGAATGTTGATTTGAACTAAACTAGAAAAATTCCGTGGCACAGATTTTTCCAGCCAAGATACATTTAAACTGAATTGACCGAGTGGGCCAAGTTGGTAGAATCTAACTTAACTTATTGTTGATCAATAGAAATTTTGAAAAGATCTACTATGCTGGTTTAGAGACTTACCTTAAATTGCAATATGTGTAGTCAAAGAAAATGGTTTCCATTTCTAAGATAAAAAGAGGCTGCTGTAAACTCGTATTATCAATCCAATTTCAAGTTTAAGAGAAAGTAATACACTTGTTATTCACAGGCAAGATCTCCATCTCATGCTTCACACAGCAAGAATAGACCTGATCCATAAGAGGGTCCCAACTATTTTTTTTCCTTAAATCATGAGGAAGACATAGAATCTAATGCACTTAAAGTAACCACAAAATTCATGTTGGAGTATTTGAGATTACACAACATTGATCTTCATAAGAATTTGCAGCAAATGTAGCATGGACAGAAAATCAATTGAGATAAGACTATTAACGTGACCACATATCCTCACGAATATTTTGAGGCAAAGCTATCTTTAGCTGTAGTTCACAAGACTAAATTAAACTCTAATCTCATTTGATTTTGAGTTCATTGTACACTTATGGACAAAAATATGGAGATCCTTGTTGTGTACTCTCAAACACTCCAAGAAAAATATTTGTGTAGTTCTAAACACATTGGATTCTTTGTAATGTAATGAAGTCGATGACTTAAGAGAAAAGTGGACAAATACTCTTCTAGACAGGTCAAATCTATGTGTGAAGCATGAAACTAAGATATTGGATTTGCGCGTGCATCATTTTTCCTAAACACCCAACTGGAATGATATTGCATCATACTTACTTATTGTCTAAATAATGAAACCTGTTTATCTTATACATATATTGCGATTCACAAGCATAATGATTTGACCCAAATCTGCAAACAAGCATGATACCACCACACTTCACCATGACAATGTTCATGTATTAAGTATTCCAATATTGCAATTCATTGAGTTAAATGATCAATTCAGTGCTAAAACAAGATAACTTCCTACCATGACTTGACTTCTTCAAAATGTCAAATATTTGCACTAAAGTGAAACATTCTATCCTGCAGATTTTTCTAGTCAAGACAGAGTTGAACTGTATTTTCAACAAAGCTGAAGTCACAGCTATTTCTTGGACCAAGTTGGTCAATAATGGGTCATGTTGGTCAGGCACAGTTCTGGACCTACAAAAGCCATCTCTCTTTAAAGTTTAAACAACCCTTTCCCCAGTCCTCTCCTCCCTCTCATTCCCCTCTCATTCATGTTGGTCTAGCTCCCTTTGAATTTTGAAACATCATATTTTAGTTGCTTAAATTCTATACCAATGCAAAGGAAGAAGCGTACTTGAGCTCGTCTGATGTGGAGTGTGGTCCAACAAGTTCTATCCCTAAAATGAACAAATGGGCAGTGCTCACAGTTAGGACTGTGGTTCATCACCATCACATTCCTCAAACCAAACACCCTACTGGCAGAATAGCAGTCAATTTCTCAAAGCTCAATACAAACAAAATCTTTACGAGTATAAGGTTATTGCGGTAGCGCTACTGAAGAAGTGTCTGAATGCTACTCTGCTGGCCTTTATTACTTATCAGTGTTACTCTTACTCACGTCCGCCCTAAGTTTCAGAAATTTCAACATTACAGGAATACTTCAACATGCATCCAACATATCACAGGAAACAATATCCAGACGCGACCGAGATCTCTATTCACTCACCAGCTCCTCGCAGAGCTCCTTGAGGGGCCGCCGGAATGCAGCATGGTCGGGGAAATCAGCGAACCGGTAGAACGAGACGACCACCAGCGCGGGGGCCTCGCCATCCACGCCCCCGTCCCCCACGGCCACCGCGAAGTGCCTGCCCAGCAGGGCGAGCGGGGCCGTGCGCTCCTCCTGCGGCATGTGGCCGAAGCGGCGGCGCGGGATGAGTGATCCTGGGGCGGAGGGGTTGTGCGTCGGAGAGCGGACCGGGAGGACGAGCCGGTGGACGGCGACACTTGCCGCGGCCGTGGCGGCGCGGCGGGTGGCGGCGGCCGCGATTTTGGAGAGGGCGGCGGCGAGCGGTGGAGATGGCAGCATCTGCTCTTCGTGTGGGGGACGAACATAAGTAGATGGATTAACCTAATGTAGTGGTGTCCTGGCGTCGTTTATCTGCCCTGTTGGGCCTGGGACTCTAGGTAGGTTGGGCTCATATACAGTTTGATGCGGGAGGAAGTCTTGCATGTTAGCATGTGGGATCACGCTGGATGGCAATCTTAGCCCACATGACCCACAAGCTACCCACGTGGAGCTACGTTAATATTGAGACAGTAAATCGAATTGTGTTGTTAGTTAATAGGAGGCATCAGGAAGGAGAATGGAAATTGCTCAAACAGTGAAGCGATGTGGAAAGAACTAGGTGTCGGTCACGAAAACGTTAATAAGAAGTGAGGACCTGATTGAAACATAAAAAGTGATTGATTGTAATCTTAGGGCAAAGAGCAGTACTCTTATATTAGTATCATCTTCCCTTTCTTCTTTTTATTTAACTGCTTGGAATCTCCTGACTTACGTGAGCACTATTTTCTCACTACCTGCTTGAGGAAGACATCAAAGACCTTGTCATGGCAATGAAGGCAGTAAGCTTGATGCTTCTTTCCCAACGAAAATGGAAAGGGTTGTATCACATCGAGATGTCCATTCGTTTTCGGCCCAAATGAGATGGGGAATTAGTCACCTCTATCTCTTCATTTTATGAAAGAAATCCGTTGGGTATTTTAACGATCACAGAAAAATCTGCAAGCGTACACGTATTGTTGTACCTTTCACCAGTATTTCAGGGTACCGTATCCACTGAGGAATATGTGTATATTTTCTAAGGTTTAGGTTCGTCTAAGGATACCACTCTAGTTAGAGGAAAAGGGGTAGAGAGGATTCCTAAGGCTTAGAGCTAAAGATAAGATAGAACTGTCCTAATTGTTTATTTCGAGCTACTGATTCTCTTGGATAAGACCAGATTTGCTCCAATAATACGGCACTGGGATATACCCGAACGGGAAGGGTTATGTTGGACGGACAACGCTGTCACCATCTGCCGCCTACCTCGTCTAACCATATGATATATCACAACCAACAGGTAAAGTAAAGTCTAGGCACCACGTCTATACTGTCTTTTACTAACTCTAGGCTTAGCTTTAGACTAGAGCACCCACTAAACTAGTGAACTATTGATACATTAAACAAACAACTAAGTAACTAGAACTATTACTTAACTTAAGAAGCTAAAGTACAAAAGAAATTACGAACATTTACTTTGATTGATAAGCATCCGATGAGGTACAAGCCGCAGAAGAAGAGTGCCAACAAATCCGGCACTTCCCTGACTTCCCCTCACTTTCTTCCTATTTTCTAACACCGCTTAGGCAACACTACACCCCTAGAATGAGCCTGGAGCTCGTGTATGAATTTGAGAGAGCAAGAGAGAGCAATGTGAATGTCTATCTCATTTAGGAGCTCCTCCTCTCATATTTATAGCTTTGTCCAGGGGTGCTATGGCCGGAAAAACAGCAGGAGCCTCCTTAAACCAACGTTGAGGACCAATAGGGAGGTGCCATGTGCAAGGAGTAAGTCGTTGGTTGCAAACCTGGTTCGGCTGAACAAGTAGTTCGGCTGACCTAGCCAGGCAACCAACCGACCTCAGCCTTTGCTGAGTGACTGGTAGGTGGGCCCTCTGATCCATAGTTGGTGTTTTGACGATGTTCTAAGTCGGTTGCATGCCCTAGTGGGCCCTTTGATCCATGTGAGGCTGAACGACGCGTTCTGATTTGTCGATGCTTTTGCACCTTGACCTTGCTTGCTCTTTTCATGCATTTTCAGTCCAAATGCACCTGTTGTCGGTGTTTTACCGCCACGTCCACCGAGGGATACCCCCCAAGGTGGTGAGTTTGTAGGTAGGGTGTCACCGAGATCAGGAACTCGAAGGTGCAAAGGAACATAAGGTTTTAGACAGGTTCGGGCCGCTGAGAGCGTAATACCCTACGTCCTGTGTGGTTTGTATTGCCTTTGATGATGATTGTCCCCGAGGGGATCTCTATCTACCCTTATATAGTCTGGAGGGACAGGTTTACATGGAAGTCCTAGTCGGGTACAAGCCCAGGAGTCCTATTCGAGTACTTCTAGGGCAGTTTCCTACCGTATCCGACTAGTTTCACTACTGTACGAGTAATCCTACTGCATTACGAGTAGTTACAATAGATGTAGAGCGTGGGCCATATCCCATCCCGTATCATAGGAGAAGTGTGCCACGTGGATAGTCCCGTATGCCCGGGTCTGATATCTGCACACATATTTAGACCAGCACTTGTGGAATTCGTTAGATAAACACCCTGTACTAGTGTTGGTTTGTGCTATTGTTCCATTTTTATGTAGGATTTGACGCACAAAATTGGTCTGAAGCACTAGAGATCTCTAATCCCATTTGCTCCCCTAGCTTTCGTCTCTCGTCGCTGTTATCGCCGTAACTCAGGCGGGCAGAAAGGTGGGCCGAGAAGCAAGATGGGCTCGAAAGGTAATCATAGTGGGCTTACGAATCGGCCCCTGTGCGGGTGTTTGAGGCCAGGGTTGGCCATGTATCTAGATAGGCATATGTGTTTAAATAGTTTAGATAGAGATAGCCAAGATTCATGTCGTGTTTAGTTAGGATTGGTTAGGGAAGGCAAGTCTCCGGACTATAAATATGTACCCTGGATTATGAATCAAGGAATCAATCAATCATTCACCAACAATTCTCGGTGCATCGCCACCCCTGTTCTAGGATTTCTCGGGTAAGTGCCGTGCGGCCCCGATCGCGCCCTGCATGATTGTGGGGGCATCGTCCCTGGTTATCCATCTTTTGTGTTTCTCGTTCTGAAGCATTGTTGATGGCGAGTAGCACTAGTTATCTTAACGTTTATAGAGTAGCATCGGCTCTTCCATGCTTTAATCGTGCACCGCTTGTTATCTGTAAACGTTCAATTGTCATTGTGCCCGATCTCGGGTGTAAGGGCAGTACCTCACTCTGTTTTTGTTTAGTAGATCCAATCTGTTATGGTTAGTCTTTGTTCATCGATGATTTAGTTTAATATCTGCATGATTAGGCCCTTCAAACGGGTTGAATGTTCCGGCAGTATGTTTGGTGTTTTATAACAGCTTAAAAAGGGATTGTTCCGGCAATCAGCTTTCAGTTGGTTTTTAGGCCTTTGTTTAGGTTGTTATTTCGTTACCTTCCGTATCTGTTAGGCTCAATTACATGTAGGATGTTCCGGTTATGTAGTGAAAGCTTTAACCATTGTAGATTGGATTAGCTTAATGGTTACAGAGCAAGATTTATGTTACCATCGGATATATTTGCCTTGTTTATAGATTCGATCTGGTTCTGAATACAATCGGCTCTTTATAGCCGATATAGGGAATCACCCGGTGAGCCGATCACGGCTCAGACTAATATTTATATGTGTCTGTGCATGCAGGAAATAAACATATAACACCTTCCTGATCAGGTACAAGGTGAGGTGGCACGCCTAGCAACCCAGACACCAAGACGTGTGCCGGATCTCGGGCCGTTGACCGAGGAACCGGGGCCCACCAGCAGTCCTAGGAGCCTCCCGGCTCCTCGTGTTGCCTGTCACTACTCACCGGTAGGTTTCGACCGACAACACATTCTGGCACTCCTGATGGGACCATCTTCATCAACTTCATCGACTTCCGCTGACGGGATGACGAGAGATGATCCGATCATGTACAAGGAGCTGCCTGCTGAACACAAGCAGAAATACGACAAGATCAAGGCTCTCTTCGAAGCCGATCTCATCGGCTCTTTCGAGAAGACCCGCCATCACGGCGTTAGGTGGAAGGGATTTTCACCCGAAGGCGCTCTTGATGGCGTAGATCTGTCCACCCCTTCAGAAGATCGTACTAGAGCTCTATGTCAGGAAGTAAACTACGTGGTGGCCCACTCACTGCACCGACACTCCGAGATCTTGGTAAATGTTTTCGAGCATGTTGCGCTGTGCGTGGTCCAGGAAATCATGAAGCATCAATACTCTCCAACGGGACCTACCTTGGGGAGTTATAAGGGAGAATTGCCATTCCAGGCTAGGCCACCACTGCCTTATGCGCTCACGGCTTCGGAGTCACACGGCTCCCCGGCCTATGTTGTCTACAAGGTGGGAGGTGATCCTGTGGATCACCAATTCTTCAGCGAGCCGCCCAAGGAGATCTTGCATGGGTATATGTGTGCTTATATACCGCATAGCAATAATCCGGTACACTCAGTGCAGAGGGCGGCTGGAGGAGTTTCCGGGGCAGTTGCTGACAAACAAGCGTGGCTAGCTGCCTATGCCATCGAGCCGAGTCACGATAGTGCGCACCCAGCCCCAAAAGCGCAGACGGTAGATGAGATCAGTGCCATCCTAAGAGATCAATTTGGCATTCTACCAAAGAGGAGGGCGATCGACTATACTAAGCCGTATCCTAGTGACTATGATTTAATTCCCCTACCGCCTAAGTATCAGCTTCCTGAGTTCACCAAATTCAGTGGAGCGGAAGGATCTAGCTTCATCGAGCATGTGAGCCGATACTTAGTGCAACTTGGGATGATCTCGGTGTCGGATCCCTTGCGAGTGAGATTTTTCTCGCAGTCTCTCACAGGGCCGGCTTTTGGATGGTACACATCATTAGGCCCTGATTCGATCCGCACCTGGAAGCAGCTGGAGGAGCAATTTCATATTCAGTATCACTCGAAAACTGCAGAGGCAGGAATTGCTGACTTGGCACAAGTACGCCAGAAGCATGGGGAAACCGTGGCGGAGTATATCCAACGCTTCAGAGAAGTGAAGAACCGATGTTACTCGACCCGTATTTCAGAGAAGGAGGCAATCGAGTTGGCATCCTTGGGATTACTAAAGCTGATCAGGGATCTGGCTTTCCAATTGGAGTTCAACTCTTTGGCGCACTTGTGAAAAAGTTAACGACATATGAGCAACGCCACCCAGAGCTATACCAAGATAAGTTCAAGTGTCAAGTGACATTGATCGACATAGAAGACGCTGAAGACTCTGGGGATGATCAGGAAGTAGCAGTTGCAAAATGGACTCGGGGGCCAAATCCCGTGTCCTGTAAGTGGGTGAAACAGCAAGGGCATGGAAAGGTTTTGACTTCGACATGAGCAAAGTTGAACAGATATTTGATCTGTTATTGAAGGAAAAACAGTTGAAGTTACCTGAAGGTTGCAAGCCTCCTACGGCACAGGAGCTGCAGGGGAGATCATATTGCAAGTGGCATCACTCTTTCACTTACAACACGAGCGACTGCAAGGAACTCCATCGGTAGATCCAATCGGCTATTGAGCAAGGCCAATTGATCTTGGGCCAAACTGCCATGAAGGTCGACACCCAGCTCTTCTCGAGTGTGAACATGGTGGAAGGCTATGACCGGTCTGTGAGGCAGCAATTAAATTTCGCAGTTGGCATTAACATGACAGGGCTTGCACCACGCTGCCAAACCAAGAATGAAGAGGCCAATCCTTGCGATCGGCCCCAAAAAGGAGAAAAGGGATATATCACAGAAGAACAAATAAGGCATGTCAGGAATCAGCGGCCAGCTTCTTCCGATCTCCTCAAGAAGTACGAGTACCAGTACCAGCAGCGTCTACAGCGTGAGTCAGAGGAGGAAGAGTATGAATGCCATACTGGAAAAAGTTTGAAGAAGCAGGAAGAAACGCGTGATCATTGTCATTGCCCGTTCTTCAAGTATTGTTGGGATTTTCTGGCATGAGCCAATTGCCTACTACCAAGGATTGCCCGGAGTGCGGATCCCGGAAGCGAGATGTAGAGGGGGTCTCGGTTTTCTGGCATTTAGGACCTGTGCCGTCCTAGCAAGAACAGATTCAACCGCCACGAAGAAGAGTGGACTTCAAAGAAGAAGAGGATAAGTATCACCGTCCGTGGTGGTGCCCTGATGGACTTAACCATTCCCAGAAACGCAGGGTTCAGCGGTTGCATAGCCTAGAGGAAGCTGAGGCTAGATGTCTTAAGACACTAAGGAAGGCGCGCTCGGATTTGGCGGACAAAGTCCACTACACGTAGAAAAGGGAGTCGCGCCTTCCCAGGAAGGAGTGGCGACCGATATCAACAAGAGCCGATGCGAAGACATCGACTGATATGCATATGGTGTTTGTGCTCCCTGCGAAGTTCCACGCTCGAGGCCGTGAGGAGTTATCGGTGGCCCAGCTTGACTTGGGGCCGCGGCCAGTAATATTTGAGAAGCCACAAGCAAAGAACTACAAGCATTTGAAGGCTTTATATCTCAAGGGTTACATAAACGGCCAGCCCGTCAACAAGATGTTGGTTGACACAGGAGCGGTAGTTAACATAATGCCATACTCAGTGCTGTGCCGCTTGGGGCGGTCCGCTGGAGATCTGATCAAAACCAACGTCACGCTAAGCGACTTCACGGCCAAACTTCAGAGGCACAAGGCATCCTTAGTGTGGATCTGACCGTTGGAAACAAGACTATTCCGACCTCTTTCTTCATCATCAACAGCAAGAGCACATATAATGTCTTACTTGGCAGGGATTGGATCCATGCCAACTGCTGCATCCCTTCCACAATGCATCAATGTCTAATTCAGTGGGATGGAGATGAGGTAGAGGTGGTTCATGCAGATGACTCGATCAAGATCTCACATGCTGCCATGAGCATCTGGGACGCGGAAGACCAAGAGCCGATCTCGGGGATCAGTTTAGAAGGCTGCGACTGCATTGAGGCTACAAAAAATGGGGTGAGGATGGTTTTATCCACTGACCTTACGGAATAGATGAGTCACAAAGAACGGGCTACTCTGACGCACTTGGTAAGGCCGATCCCCGCGATCGGCCCCAAAAAATAAAATGTAAACCTTTGATGTCAAGTGTTTTACATGATCATAGCAGTTACAGGGAGGCCCGCTTTAGCAGCCGGCTATACTTCTATTGTAAAGTTTCAAAGAACAATAAAGGATATAAAGCGGCTGATCTCAACGATCGGCCAAAATTCTTTTTATTATGTTCTTTTTCCATCTGCAGTGTTGATTTAACAGATGATGGAAAATTAGGATACGGGTTTATATCAGCTGATGAGCTTGAAGAAGTGGATATTGGTCCTGGGGATAAGCCACAACCAACATTTGTCAGCAAAAAGTTACGCTCGTGTTTACGAGAGCTTCATGATAGCTTTGCTAAAGGAGTACGCAGATTGCTTCGCCTGGGATTATACGGAGATGCTTGGGTTAGACAGGAGTATAGTCGAGCATCGGCTCCCTCTCAAGAATGGATTTCGGCCATTTCAGCAGCGAGCGTGACAAATGAAGGCTGAAGTCCTGGTGGAGGTTAAGAAGGAAGTGGAGAAAATGCTAGAAGTAGGATTTATCAGGTCTTGCAGGTATGCCGAGTGGATTTCAAGGATCGTACGTGTGCAAAAGAAGGATGGCCGATGGCGAGTCTGTGTGGACTTCAGAGACCTCAACAGGGCTACCCAAAGGATGAGTACCTGATGCCTGTCGCGGAGACATTGATTAACGCGGCTGCTAGTCATAAGATCTTGAGTTTCATGGATGGCAACGCCGGTTATAACCAGATTTTTATGGCTCCGAAGGATGTAAACAAGACCGCATTCAGAGTACCTGGTGTCAGACCTAAGCTACGGGACTGTGTACATAACGTAGTTTAAATAGGACTACGAGATAAAGCCTATCTTATCTCTTATTTATGTTGTTCTCTACTCGTATGAGTAAGAGATAAAGCTAGTCGGTATAGAAGGAAACTACTCGAGTTATACTCGGGTATGATTCCTTGGTTAGTATTGGGCTAGGATTCATGTAACCCTGACCTCCTGGATATATAAAGGGGGCAGGCACCCATTCAAAACACAACATCTACACCCAAGGCAATACAAACCACCATACAGGACGTAGGGTATTACGCACCTCGCGGCCCGAACATGTCTAAATCTTGTGTTCCTTGCACCTTTGAGTTCCTGATCTCGGCGTCTCCTCACCTAAACTTACCACCTCGGGTATACCCCTCGGTGGGCAGCCGGTAAAACACCAACAGCTGGCGCGCCAGGTAGGGGAGCGCATCGAAGATCCACTGGCGAACTCGATGGCATCTTTCCAGTTCACCAGGTCAGTACCCTCTCAGGGCACGACCTTTGTTTTTAGCTCGTGGGTCTGCATCGCAGATGGTGCGGGCAGTTTTCATCGATTCCTCGTCGACATGAAGCCGAAAACTCCCGTGGCAGGTTCTCATAGCGACCTCGACAAGTTCGTTGATGATCTCGATGACTTGTCCATGCATGGATCCGCTACGAGGATCGAGGAGGAGTATGCTTTCGACGCGACTTCATCCAGCGCTGCAACAACCTTCCTTGGGTTGGACTCGTTCCAATCTGGGGACTCGCGTAGCCGATCATGACTCGGCCTACACAATTTGGCCACTGATCTCCAGGAGGCCGACATCTCCGAGTCCCTCTCCACATTGGAGGAGGACTTGGACACTCTACTCCAACTCGGAAAGCCTGAAGCCACCGCACATCGGGGGGCTTCGGGTTGTTTTGGTGCCAATGGTCTGATGATCACCTCCACTCCGGAGGGGCGTGCATTGGAAGGGCATGAAACTTTTTGATCTACTCGAGGCCGAAGACCGACTTGTGGCACACCTCGAGCCTTTGCCTTTTCAGGAGGGCAGGCCATTAGCCACCATGGCGGAGGAGTCGACTGAGCTAGTCGACGCGAGCTCGGATGAGCTCATCTCATGCCAGGTGCTGATGGCGGAAGAAGGCGAGGATGATGGCGACTTGCCCATCGTCAACTTTGATGCGGTATCCGAAGATGACGCCACAGCCAATGCCGGCGACGAAAACGATGCCGATCGTGAGGCACGGAGGACCAGTAACAGAGCTCGCGCAGCCCGCCGAAGGAGGGTTAATGAGCGCATGCGATCCATGCATCGCGAGCTTGACGCCGAATTCGCTGCCGTAAGCGAGCGGGGCTTCAGGACTCCGGTGGCCAACATCGCCAGGGTTACAGCTATACTCGAGCGCAGTAACGATCCAAACGTGCGTCAAGCACTTCGTTACGCACAGCGGGCTTGGATTCAGCTTGATTAGCAAAACCCGGCGTCTACCCTCAGGGAGGAGCGCGTGGGCAAAAGCCGAAGCCAGGCTCATAGTCGAATGGCAGGCGGCCGTCCTCGACCTCAGCGCAGCAACAACGACAACGCTCGCAGGAGTCAGGCCCTTGGCGGGAGGCAGCAGCCACCTCCAGGAGGTAACCCGCGGCAGGCCAATCATCGGCCTCCTCCAGAAGACCTGCGCCAACGAATCAATGAAGGACGCGATGCGCGATCCGTGATCGATTCCAGGTGTAAAGATCGTGAAGTAGCCGAGACAAAGGGTACTGACTGCAGCGACCCTTTTCCAGCTTTCTCCTCACGGTTTAGCAGTTACAAGTACCCTGAGGGCTTCAAGACGATCGGCATCACCAAGTATGATGGCAAGCAAGCTCCTCAGCAATGGCTACGTTGCTACTCCACCGCCATTAAAGTCGCAGGGGGCTCCAATATCACCAAGGTCGTCTACTTCCCGATGGCTTTGGAGCCTGCGCCGCTCACATGGTTGGAGAGCCTTAGCAACAACTCGATCGACTCCTGGGAGTGGCTCAAGAAGGTCTTCATCGACAACTTCCAGGGGGCGATCACTCATGCAGGTACTCGTCACGATCTTGCTCAATGTAAAAAGGAATGTAACAAGCTCCTACAGTCCTATACATGCTGTTTCTTCGACGTTCACGCTACCATTGCGAATATCTCAGAGGAAGACATCATCGACTGCTTCTACAACGGCATCACCGACCCAGGCATCTACAGAGACTTCGGGCGGAAGAGACCGAAAACTGTTGCCGGGCTTCATGACATGATGCACGACTGGTCCGAGTAGGAAGAGAAGATGCGGGAGCAGTTCCCGAGGCGCAATGATAGCAACCTAAGGTGTCCAAATGACAACCGCAACGACAAGAGCCAGCGGGACTATTCGGGTCCATCCTGAAAGCGCAAGCCAGATGATCTCATCACGGTTGTGGATCATCCCTCACGAGGGAAGAAGTCAACAACGTAGGAAGAGTTCGAGAAGCTTCTGCAGAAGAAATGCCCATGGCATCCAGGCGCCAATCATGCAGCAATTGATTGCTACCACCTCCGGAGGATATTCAGCAATCCCGGTGGCGGCAAGAAGAATAAGAAGCCAGTGGACAAAGAACCCGAAGACGATGACCAAGGGGACCAAGCGCACAACATGAAGTTCCAGGATGCTTCAAATACCATCAACGTCATCTTCGGGGGAGATGGAGACTTCGGTTCCAGGCGGGAACAGAAACTGCTTCTCCGGGAGATCATGTCCATCGAGCCGGCGGCACCGTGATCACTCCGTTGGTCAGAGGTGCCCATCTCATTCTCCCGTGATGATCAGTGGATGAGCTTTTCGGAGCTTGGTAAGTTCCCCCTGGTCCTAGATCCGATGGTGGCAAAAGTCAGGCTCACCAAGGTGCTCATCGACGGCGGAAGTGGTCTCAACCTCAACTTCGCTACCGCTTTGAGAAAGATGGGTCTGGACTTCATGAACGTGCTGGTTCCAAGCAAGTCTCCTTTCTATGGCATTGTCCCTGGTAATGCGGCACACCCAGTTAGCACGGTGGTTCTTCCAGTCACCTTCAGCATGAGGGAGAACTACCGCACCGAGTTCATTAAATTCGAAGTTGCTAACTTTGAATCTTCTTATCATACCATACTGGGTCGACCGGCACTTGCCAAGTTCATGGCAGTGCCACATTATGTTTATTTGCTTCTCAAGATGCCAGGATAAAGTGGAGTACTCACTCTCCGAGGCAACTTTAAGAAGTCATATGATTGCAACCAAGAGACGATCCAGTATGCTTCAACTACGCGCGTGCCAGATGCTTCAGGGGAAGTACTCGCGGCTGCGCAGCAGCTCTCCCAAGCTGGGCTGGAGATCCCATCGAGAAAGGCCAGCAAGTCGAGCATCCAGTCGACTGGCGACGTGGCCCTCAAGTCGATCCAGCTTCAGGAAGGTGACTCATCCAAGACCGCCATCATTGGTGCGGGCTTAGATGAGAAATAGGAACTCGCGCTCGTCAGTTTCCTCCAGGCTGTGAAAACCAGCGGATATGCCAGGAGTGCCCAGGGAACTAATCGAGCATAGTCTTAATGTACACCCACAGGCTGTGCCCAAAAAGCAACGCCTTTGAAGAGTTGCTCACGACAAGCGTGAAGCAATTAGATGGGAAATAGCCAAACTCCTCGCGGCTGGCTTCATTAAAGAAGTGATTCATCCAGAGTGGGTAGCTAATCCCGTCCTTGTAAGGAAAAAGAATAATGAATGGAGAATGTGCGTTGATTACACCAATCTCAACAAGCATTGCCCAAAGGATCACTTCGGGCTACCGTGCATTGATCAAGTCGTCGACTCGATGGCGGGTTGTGTACTCCTCTGTTTCCTTGATTGTTATTCAGGATATCACCAGGTTGTACTCAAGGAGGAAGATCAAATCAAAACCGCGTTCATCACCCCGTTTGGGACGTACACTTACAAAACTATGTCTTTCGGGTTGAAAAATGCAGGAGCAACCTATCAGCGCGTGATTCAGATGTGCTTTGCTGATCAGCTGCATCGGAACATTGAGGCCTACGTGGATGACGTGTTCATCAAGACCAGGAATCCCGATGACCTGATTGCAGACTTGGAAGAGACGTTCAGCAGCCTACGCAGGTTTCGGTGGAAGCTCAACCCAACTAAATGCGTTTTCGAAGTACCCTCAGGGAAATTGCTCGGGTTCATCATCAGTAACCGGGGAATTGAAGCCAACCCTGTGAAGATTTCGGCGATCATTGATATGGGGGCTCCGGCCACAATCAAAGATGTGCAGAAGCTAACAGGATGTATGGCAGCCCTGAACAGGTTCATCTCCTGGCTCTGGGAGAGAGAGGACTACCCTTCTTCAAGCTCCTGAAACGCCAAGACAAGTTCCAGTGCACGGAGGAGGCCGAGCGAGCCTTGCAAGACCTAAAACATCACCTTCAGTCTCCTCCGGTCCTTACAGCACAATTGCCGGGAAAAGATCTACTACTCTACATTGCGGCGACAACTCATGTTGTCTGCAGTGCCATTGTAGTCGAGCGCGGTGAGGAAGGCCATGCATTTGGAGTGTAGAGGCCCGTGTACTTCATCAGCGAGGTACTCTCCGACTCCAAGGTACGATACCCGGCAGTTCAAAAACTCTTATATGCAATTCTGATTACATCGAGGAAGTTGCGCCATTACTTCGACGAGTACAAGATCAATGTGATTACGGATTTTCCGTTGGCGGATATTCTCCATAATCAAGATGCCACGGGGCATATATCAAAGTGGGCAGTGGAACTGGGGGCTTTGTCTATCGACTTCAAGCCACGCACTACAATCAAGTCTCAAGCTCTAATCGATTTTATGGCTGAGTGGAGAGAGAATCAAATTCCAACTCCAGTCGACAAACCAGAGCACTGGACCATGTACTTCGATGGGTCTCTTAAGCTCGATGGCGGATGTGCTGTTATCCTATTTATTTCTCCAAGAGGCGGACAACTGAAGTATGTCCTCCAGATCTTTTGGGAGGTATCCAATAATGAAGCCGAGTATGAAGCATTGCTTCACGGGCTATGTTTGGCGATATCACTAGGCATCAAGCGACTTCTTGTATATGGTGATTCACTTCTAGTCATTCAGCAAGTCAACAAAGAGTGGGACTGCAACAAGGAGATGATGGACGCTTATGTACAAGAAGTGCGAAAGCTGGAAAACAAGTGTTCCGGCTTGGAGGTTCATCATGTGGTACGGGTGCATAATGTTGGCGCAGATATACTGTCCAAGCTGGGGTCCACCTGTGCACAGGTTCCAGCGGGAGTTTTCTTTCGAGAGTTAAAGCAGCCATCCATCAAGCTCTCACCTCAGGTAACCACTGATGCTGGCCTTCAACAGTCTGATCGGGAGGTTATGGTGCTTGGAGAGGACTGGAGAGAGGCTTATTTCAATTTCATCCGGGATCAAAGACTACCTGCGGGGATGGACGCAAGAAGCGCAGAGGCAGCTCGTGTCATGCGCAGAAGTAAGGGGTTCGTCCTAGTCGACAGTAAGCTCTACCGGCATGGCGCACGATGAGGTGTGCTCATGAAGTGCGTCATGAAAGAAGACGGCTACGACATACTACGGGAGATACATGAGGGCGTTTGCGGCAACCATGCAGCTTCAAGAACGCTAGTGGGAAAAGCATGCAAAGCTGGTTTCTGGTGGCCCACCGCAGTGTCCGATGCTGAGGACCTTGTGCGGAGATGCCAAAACTATGACATTCACGTACTTAGGATTATAACACACTAGATTCTAGTATGAAGTGGGTGTGTTTGATTTTGTGTGTGTGTGTGTGCTAAAAATTGAATGCAAAGGGAAAAGGGTATTTGTGTAATTGTAAGAAATTTTGGTTCTTTAGTGTTAAATGCGTAAGAATGGGAGGTAAAATCAAAACTTATGAAGGTTAATTTTGCAAAAGTCAAGAACTTACTTTTAAACCGCAAATAGAGGTGAAACTACCCATAGGATGCAAGTGTAGTGTAAAATTTTAAATGGGATTTACTTAAAGTTTAAAGCTTTGCCAAGTTTTATGTTAGTTTCAAATCTTTAGCTCTTTTGCATCTAAACCTTAAAGCAAAGTTGTAGATCTTGTTGAACTCTACACTTTTGCTTTTGGGCACATTTTCATTTGAGCTATGGTTTGAAAGTTAGCTAGACTTGTTTGAAAGTTAGCTAGAGTTTACAGTGGAGTCCCTATATTTTTGGAATATCACGAGTGCATCCCTATCTTCAACCTCCAGCTCTGCTCTGCTCTGCTCTGCTTCACGTCTGACGCCACCACCTTCCCCGGCCATGTGCCGAGCACCGGCCGTCCCTGGCGCCACCTCCAGCTCCTGGCCGCTCCACGCGTAGCCCTCCCCCTTCCCCGGTCCTGCTCCCCTCCCGTGCTGTCCTCTTCCGCGAGTGCCACGGCCACCAGAGCTCCTGCCGACCGCCACCTCGCCGCCGCCGTGTCCCGCACCCGCACCTGCTCTTTTTCCCTCCCTCTTCTGCCCAGCAGCACCAGCAGATAGCACTCGACCCATTTCCCTCGCCTTTGCACTCCACGCACACCCCGAGCTCCCAGAACGTCGCCGCCGCTTTGCCTCCACGCCGGCGAGCCACTGGCCGTCATGGGCAGCTCACCCCGGCCCTCCCCGCACCACTACAACCCCCTGGGGAGCTTCCCCTCACCCCACTAACACTCCCAGGCCACTCCTCGCGGCCGGACCCCCACCGGAACCACCTCACCATCGCTACCTCCTCGCCGGTGAGCTTCTGTTCCCGTCGAACCCATCCCTCCGCCCCTTCTCCATCCAATCCAACCACCCCAGTGGCTTTCTCTCCTCCTGCTGCAGCTACTGGACCAGAACTTGGCTGCCTTCCTCGCCGGGAAACCCCTCGCCGATGAGCCCCTCCTCGCCGCCGCCTCGACCACCGTGGGAACCCCACCTCCGGTCGTCCCTTCCCCTTCCCAAGACCGCCAGAAGGTGCGCCTTGAGCTCCTGGTGCTTGTTGGCCGCTCCTTCTCCACCCCCGACACCACCCCTCACCGGAATTTGGCCGGCGATGTCCCTGCCCTTCTTCCCTGACGAGCCAGGGACCTAGTTGCTTTGATTTGAAAACTTGTAGGGTCTTAGCTGCAAGATTCCAGAGCCCCCCAATTCAAAACTGTGAACTTCAAAAATGTGTAGAAAATTGTAGAAAATTCAGGAAAATGCCAAACCAGTTTTGTTTGAATCCTTGAGTTAAATTATACTACTTTTATATAGGGGTTTTGAGCTAAATATGTTTGGTTTTTGATCTAGGTTAAATAATAGGAAATAGGTGCTTTAATTATATCTTTTGATCCATAGTTGTGCTGTAGCTAAATTTTGAAACTTAGGTTGTATGTCCCATGTGTAGCTCTGTGTAAAAGTTTCGAGTTCTTTACTGCTCAATTGCTTAGAACTTCGAGTACCTTTGTTGTATGTTGATGTAATGTTTAGATTTTATTTAAGGATGCTTCTGACAGTGTTTGTATCCTAAATTTATATCCTAGCTTCCTGTTTGCATGTGTAATCCATAGTAAAAGTATTAGGATTAGTAGTAGGCTATACACCAAGTTATGGATTTATGCTTGTTTTCAAAGATAATTTATTTATGCTAGTTCTTGCTTATGAAAAATTATGAAAATATTTGGAGGTGTTGCTTTTGAGTAGTGTAACCTATTCACAAAATTTCAGAACAAGATCTTGTGTAGGAATGAAAGGCAAACGGTTGCTTGGGAATAATCGTTGGATGTTCCAAGCGTGTGAGTTAGGTTTGCCTTGCAAGGTTTGGAAATTCGATTCAGAATCATCCGTTTCTCATGGAGATTGAGACTGCTTATTCCTTCTGCCCCATGGAGTAAGAACAGTAACCATTATGGAATAATCTGGATGGATGTTAATCTCTACCCTATTTGTCTAGTATAGGTGCTTACCTAGAATGGTTAATGAAACTAGAATCTGAAAGCTAAAATATGAAAGTTAGCTCATACTCTTTGCTGCTTTTCAGCTAAAATTAAACATAGAACCATTTCAAGCCTTCATGAGTCTAGTTACATGGCTAAGTATACCATGAAGCGGTTAAGTCTTGCTGAGTATTAGTATACTCAGTCTTGCTAGTCTATTTTTCAAGTATGACCTTTGAAAACCCCACGGATAGTTCCGCATGGCCAACTTCTGTTCCATTTGGCTGGTCCGTGGAGTGGGATCCATCTCCGGCTGGCAGTGACCCTCCTGAATGACACCATGCTCCGGGCTGAGCGCGGTGTCAACCTTCGCGACGTGCGTAGTCGCGTGTTAATTCTTCTTCCACTGTGAACTTGACAAGCGTGTTTGGCTTGTCGTTTTAAACCATGTTTGTATAAGTTGACCTTAAATTTGAAACGGTTTGTAATAATGTTTAATATTCTGTAAATTAAAAGTTGGTGAGCTGATGTGTGATTGTAAACTCGCCTTCGTGCGAGGTGAACCTGCTTCGATCCTGTTGAACCGTGGTTGTATCGGGCGGAGACCCGACAGACCAATGGGTTGTTCCGTTTGAAGTATGTTGAGTTAGTATCGGCTGTATAGCGATGACTAGCGCACTTGAACCGGCATAATTCAGGCAGTTCTGACACAAAAACTGCCAATTCTTTGGCAAGAAATCTCACGTCCCAGCTCACAGTCTCATCACCATACCGCCATCCTGGCCGTTTGCTTGCTGGAGCCTGGATATGATTGGGCCCTTCACAACGGCGCTAGGTGGTTTCACCCATGTATTGGTGGCTATTGACAAGTTTACCAAGTGGATCGAGTACAAGCCGATAGCCAAGCTCACACCAGATTGAGTTGTTGATTTCATCTCCGATATCTTGCATCGCTTCGGCTTCCCTAATACCATCATCATGGATCTGGGATCAAACTTCACGGCCAACCAGTTCTGGGAGTTCTACGAAAACACGTGCATCGAGGTCAAATATGTTTCTGTTGCACACCCAACGGCCAATGGTCAAGTTGAGAGGGCGAATGGCATGATAATTGATGGCCTCAAGAAAAGACTCTATGATGAAAATAGCAAGAAAGGAGGAAAGAGGATACACGAGTTGACACATGTCGTCTGGGGGCTCAGGACTCAACCGTCCAAAGCCATAGGACAAACACCATTCTTCCTTATCTACGGCTCTGAAGCTATCTTACCGGCTGACATCATATGGAAATCCCAAGGGTTGAAATGTACAATGAAGGCGAGGCGGACGAAGCAAGGCAGTTAGAGCTCGACTCTGTCGAAGAGGCTCACTGCACCACTCTTGTTTAGTCAGCACGATACTTGCAGGAGATTTGGCGATATCACGATCGCAACGTGAGGGAACGGTCGTTCAGTATAGGCGATCTGGTCCTACACCGCATCCAAGACGAGTCCGGCTTACACAAGCTCAACTCAAGGTGGGAAGGTCCGTTCGTCATCAAGCAGGTTACAAGACTGGGGTCGTATCGACTACAATACCCCGAGGGCCAAGATGTCCCGAATTCTTGGAACATTCAGAACCTGCGCAAGTTGTACTCATGAGGAAGCGTGCGGTGATAGCTGTTCTCCGGACGCCTAGGCGGCCTTTTTCTTCCGAATCAATTTGGAGGCTACGTGTCACAAAATTCGAAATGTAAATTTTTCTGTTAACAGAGGGAGGTTACGGCCATGTTCATGTTTTATATAAATTGAGTTCTTGTCATAAGTTTTGAAGGAGGCCACGACCACGTTTATGCTTTATATGAATCGACTTTCGCCATGACCTTTGATGGTCGTTTGCGATGATGATCGCATTTTTCCAACAAGTTCGATCCGTTCGATTGGTTTATACCTAACTTGTTGGACGGGCTCACATGAGGAGCAATTTCGACTATGCCCAGAGTCGTTGCACTCGGGGTAGTTTTGATTTTCTTGCCATAAGCACGGTAGTCTTGTGACGATGCTTGCGTCCTTTCCTAACTGGTTAGACCTGCTCGATCGGGTTATGTCTAACTTGTTGGATGGGTTCCTACTCGGAGCTACTACGACTACTTCCAGGGTCGCTGCACCAGGGGCAGTGTCTACTACTTCGCCTTTAAACTTGGATGACAATTCAGTTAAGGCACATACAAGTGGAGACAACAAATAAAAATATATATACAAGGAAACGAGTACTTGTTTTTACATCTCAATCCTGCAGTACACTCTTCACTATCTGTTCTGCTACAGGTTGGGCTTCTTGAAGGTACTCGTTGAATTGTTCTTTAGAGCACTCCATAGCCACACCCTGCGTGAATGCTTCTAGTCGAGCCTCCAGCCAAAAGGATTTTACAAAGGAAAGAGCGTGGCTGACACACGCGAGCGGGGCTTCAGTGAGGAAATTGACAACCTTCTGCAGCGCTTCGAGAAGTCATTCCAGCAAAGACCGCCCACCTACTTTGCCGTCTTCTTATGGGTCCACCATGTCCACAAGCTTTTGGGTGGCTCCCCTGAGGTCCTCCAGCTCCTTTTGCCGCTGGTCCTTCTCCTCGCCCAGCGTCTTGATCCGCTGAAGGCAATCGGCGAACTGTTGTTCAGTGTCGGCGATTACCTTCTGCAGCTTCTCAACATCATTTGTGCGGTGATACAGCATATTCTTCACATCAGTAAGCAGCTCTTCTTTATATGTTAAGATTTTCCTAAGCTCTGCGGTGAAGATATTCTCAGAATTCAAGACAAATTGTTACGTAAAAGTACTCGAGGGAAGAAAGGGCTTGCCTTGGTGCGCCTTCTTCTATTCTTTAAGTTGTTCCTGGAGCTCGGAGTTGGCCTTCTCGAGATTGCGCAGATCGTTCTTCAAAAGCCTTGTCTCTCGCGTCCGCTCCAGTTTCAGTTTGTCAAGCTCTCTCTGAAGATAAATGTTCTTTGTCTTCTCTTCGGATATGAGTTTTTCTTTTGCAGCGAGCTCCTGGTGGCCACTCATGACTGCCTTTAGTTTTTCAGTCTTCTTTTGTGAGTGCTTGATCACATCCTGCATAAGGGGGAAGATTAAGACAAGCAACTCTACAACGTATACTAGCAGATGAGTTATCACGGCTTACTACGGTAAAATTGTACATCTCTTTGGAGATCTTCTTGAAGTACCGGATGTTGTTGTCTGTTAGAATCGGATCATCCACCAGATCTGTGGTGATGACATTCTGGTATCCGCGTCCAGTCACCAGCAGATCTCCAGGGCTCCTTGAGGTCCCTACGGCTTCTTTAGCAGATGGTTGTTGGGCTCTTGCAAGTCAAAGATGCATTCAACACATAATATTTGTGGTCTAAGCAGCTAGCCGTGGGCGATCAGACACTTACCTGTGCCATCTGCAGGAGTGGCTTTAGCGCCCTCGACTTGTTCTTCACCACCAGCTCTGGCTTCGGCTTGCTGGGGCTCGGGGGGGTGGAAGGTCAGGCAGTGTTGTGTCCGCCTTGGGGGCTGGCTCCTTGGGCGTGGGCTCCTCTGGGGCTAGTGGCTCGGGGGGCTGGGGTAGCTTCGGCAGGCTTCGGCTTGAGCCTCATGTCGCTTGCAGACCTAATGAAGCAGAATCAGTTATATTATCATACAAGTCGAGCAGAACAGGATGTTCATTATGCAAGAAAAGTTCTACACACACAGCGAAGACTTCTTCATGACAGCTTTCTTTACTCTTAGAGCCCCTGGTGTCTCAACCATGGTACTCATTGCTGGTGGTGGGATCACACCAGCTGGTGGCGCGGTGCCCGCCATGGCAATGGTAACCGTTCCTGCCGTGGTAGTCGATGGGTCCGTTTCCACCTCTTGGCATTTGGGGTCGGGAGGAGAGGCAGGCTGACAGCAAAAGGACAGTGTTAGCATGCAACAATACCAATATTTGACAGTTCAACAAGGCAGCAACTTCATACCTGGAGGACTCGACTACATGCGCTTTCCACTTGCGCACTATCCGACGATCATGCGGGACCAAAGGCAGAGTTTCGGTCAACTCCACGGATGGTCCGGGGGGGGGTTGTTCCTTCTCGCCTCCCCTTTGGCTTCCCTTTCCACCAGGGGGCTACCGCTTTCAGTGGTCTCGCTGCCGGACAGAGCCTTGGCTGCTTGAGCCCTCTTCGCTTTGGCTGCGGCGCTGGGGAGAAGGTGGTCCAGTTGAGGGATGTCGGGTTGCGGTGGGTAGCTCCGGTACAACGTTGTGTGTCCCTGTAGAAGATTTTTAGTTAGCAGTGGCAGAACAGCAGAACTTGATTTAAACAAAAAGTAGTCGAACACTTACCGGTTTTGGAGGATTTTGTGCAGAAAACAGCTGCAAGACGTAGGGAACTTGTGACTTCCAGGTAATAAGATTCATAAAAATTAAACCTTGGATGTAATAGACATAGATGTTAAGGGTGTATTTGAAAATTTTTATGCATTGCAAGTCTTTATGTGCAAGGTGTGTGTTTTGGGTATGATCATAAGGAGAAATAAGCCCTTAAGTAAGGACAAGGGCCTATGTGTAAAAATACAGGTTATAGGGTCTTTTGTGTAAAAGTTGAGGAGTAAAAGTAACTTTCATGCTTACTTAGGGACTTATTTGTAAAAATTATTTGTCATCATGGCATTCTATGAATATTTGCAAATATGTCAAAAATTTGATTAAAACTTGGTTTGGTAAGGACAGGGGTAATTCAATTTTACCTTGATTCAAAATTTATTTTGTAATGTGGTAAACTTTGAGTTTTTGAATTTAAGTCCTAAAGTAAATTTGTAGAGTTTGAAAAACTCTACAACTTTCACTTTGGGACTTTTCTCATTTGATCCTTGGATCAATGGGAATTTTTAGTTTACAAGCAGACCCCTGAGCTTTCAAGGTTTTGCAAATCAGTCCCTGGCTTCTTTTCCCCTTCTTCTTCCTCTGCACCCCTCTGCTCTTCCCCGCTTCACCTCTGGCGCCGGCGATAGAACACCTCCCCTGGCCCTGCCCCGCCCTGCCTCACCGCCGTTCGACTCCTGCTGCCCTCCCCCACGTGTCGCCCTAGCACTGGCGCCGCCGTAGATCCTCCCCGCTGTCCCCTTCTCTGCGCGCCAAGGTGCCCTCGGGTGCTTGCCGGCCGCCACCTCGCTGCCGCAATCCAGAACCCAGCCGTAGCCCTCCCTTTCTCCACTCTTCTTTCTCTCTTCTGTGAGCTAGTGCCGCTACAAACCTGGTCACATTTTCCCTTTTCTTCCAACTGCAGTGCCTCTTCTCCTCCATGCGACACCGAACCACCGCCGCCGCTCCCGGCCGCAATTCCTCCTCACCGCGCCACCCCATCCCAATTCCTTTGGCCAGTTGCTTCGCCATCTCCTCCACTAGCCCCTGACCAAAGCTGATCCAACTCCGGCCCTTCCCTTCGCCGGAATTGCTTCCACACCGAGCCGCCGCTCGCCGGAGCCGTTCGAGCTCACCCCGTCGTCGACAGCCTTCTCCGCTTGCCCTCCAGCCCGACCAGGTACCCAAATCGTTTCCCCGTGGCCTGCTGGTGCTCATGCGCGTCTCCCCTACTCATGTTCGCCGGTCCTTCGTCGGGAACGCCGGTGACCCGAACACGGCCGCCGCCCCTCTCCGTCGCCGGCCGTGCTCCACCGCCGTTCAGTCCGCGCCATCTTCGCCAAACCATTCCCTGGATCCCGTGGATCGTGCTAGGCCTACCCCTTTCCTCCATAGAGCTCGCCGCCGGTGAGAACGTAGGTGACCCGACCGGCCGGCCATCGTCAACATCGAGCAAGGGTACATCTGCAATTAGAAAACCTTTTCCAGGGGCCTGGACGCAAAAGTACCGAGACCCCCCCTAAGTGTCTGTTATTTCATGTGGTGTGCTTATGCTGTCTTGTAAAATGCATAACAAATCGTAGGAAATTCCAAAATTAGCAAAACTTGTTTTGTTAGAAACTAGATTATGAACTCTATAACTTTTGTTAAAAGAGTTTGATATGAAACCAAATATTTTTGAATCTATTTCAAATTTGAAACAAGGGAGTATAAAGTCCTTAATTCCTACATGTTGACCTTGTTGTCTGTGATTTTGGTATGCAAATTTCTATAGATGATATATAAAGTGATGTAAAATTTCCAAATCTAAACTCATGTTATAATTTAAATTCTTTTAGGTTAACCATTCCAAATTATTTTGAACTAGAATTAGCTAAACATACCTTTTAAAATTTAACTAATTAGATCTCTTGATCATGAATTATTAAGTGATCTATGTTTAAGTATTCAAAATTTTATAAAACTTTTTACTCAAAGTTTAAATTCAAATTTAAATTTGAATTTAAATCTAATATATGTTTTAATACTTATCTTGAATTAATTCAATGATGTGGTTATAAGTTAAACATCAAGTATAAGTTTAGACTAAAATCTTCTTTGTTTAGGCATTCCTTGAAGTGTTAATCTTTTAAAACATAATTTTTGATGTGACTCAAATAAAAGAGTGCACTTTTCCTAATGTTATTTGTTTTGCATATCATGTAGAACCGTTTGCCCTTGCCGACGGTGACTACAAGTTGATCGCGGACCAAGTCGAGAAAACTCCTGGAGATCCCGAAAACTCCGTCGAGAATCTAATTGAAGCTCCGAACCAAGGTTCGGAAGACCTCGATCCTACTGCCCTCAACCCTACTCAAGAAGGCAAGCTCCAGACATAAACCCTACTTTATTTACTCTACAATTTATATTATTATAAATATCTTTGCATTAAGTTCTTAGGAATTGCTTGAAACCCTAGTTGCATTCTCCTAGAAACCAATGTATTGAATACTAGCACTTGAGTCCGGCTAGCTGCTATGCTAATAGGGCCGGTAGAAGTCGGGTGATTTCCTGTCACTCGCGCGATATAGGAGTCGTAATGCTTACATTTCTGTTATCACTATAAGGATGCCGGACGGGAGTTTTGTGAGGTATCATGATTGAGGTGATACCCCGTCTGTGTTATTGAATTTGATAAGGTCGCAGCGTGTGGTGATCGGGGTTAAGCGTTTGAAAGTACTAACCACATGCCGCGAAATATGGTAAGCGGTAAGCCTAGTAGCCAATCGGCCCGAGTAGTGGACATACCTCCCACCACTCGTCTTGCTTCTTCTGGTTACTTATGTTCGACGTGTGGGAATACGTGTTGCAAGGGCAACCAGGAGTACGGGTTTTGTAGTCGCGCTACAGACGTACGTCCTGCACTTTGGAAGTGCGTATGGTCCTGCAGTCGCTTGTGGTGGATCTGATCTACGAGTCGGAATGAAAGGAAAACGGTTGCTTCAAAATGACCCTTTGGTGTTCCAAGCGTGTGAGTTAGGTTTACCTTGCAAGGTTAAATTCGATTCAGAATCGTCCGCTTCTCATGATTGTTGAGACTGCTTAATCCCTTTGTCACATTGAGTAATAAGAGCAATCATATCATGATTATCAAAAGTAATGAATGATCAAAGATTATACCATGCTTGTATAGATTTAGATGCTCACCTAGAATGAATATTCAACTAGAACTTCAAAGCTAAAAGATGAAAATAAGGATCCACTCTTAGTTGCTTTTCCGCTGAAAATTTTACCCCATGATCATTACCAAATTTCATGAGTCTAGTTATATGGCTATGTATACCAACACCGAGTAAGTCTTGTTGAGTATTAGAATACTCAGCCTTGCTTTGTAACTTTTGTTCAGGTAATGCTCCTGCTGACCCAACTCTGCCTGTACCGTGGCCCTACCCTCTGCTTGATGGTTGGTCCGTGGAGTGGGACCCATCCCCGGCCAACCCGGACCCCTCCGAGTGATGTCATGCAAGGGCAAGCATGACATCTGTACTGACGACGTGTACTATACCGTACTTTAAATTCCGCGGTTAACCTAAAACTTATACCGGTTTGTAATAATTCCCTGGATGGGAAGGTGATGTTACTTTTAAACACTTCTGTAATTTAACTGCCTGTGATGTAAAATGTGACGGCCTTTGTATCTCTGGACTCGCCTTCGTGCTGGGTACCTTGTTGTGATCCTGCTTCCAGTGGTTTATCGGGACGTTACCCGACAGGCCAAAGGATTATACCGTTTGAAGCACGCCGAAGCCCGCTTAGGTGGACTCGCGTACTTCAGCCGGTGTAATTCAGATTGGTTCTGCCACAGAACTGCATCCACGTCCAGCAGCACTCGCCTGACCCGGATGAGTGTGGCGTCATCAGTCAATTCTTCTGCGCACATCCGAGAGGGATCTTCAGCGCCTATGTACTCGAATCCTAAAGTGTGGCGTTGTTGGATTGGCTAGATCTAGCGCTTGAAGAAAGAAAACATTACGGACGCTCCGGTCACCCCTATCTCTTTGTGAGCTGCTATGATGGCCAGCAACTCATGGACTTGGTCCAGGTTTTCTCTGGAGGGTTCGGTGTTCCATTCTAGCCTCACGACAGGGGGTTTGCCGGATTTTTCAGGAAGCTGGGGGGCATGGTTTTCGATGTAGAACCAGTGGTTCTTCCATCCAGTTATGTTGGAGGGGAATTTATAGGAAAGGTACCTATCGCCGGCTTGCTGTCTAAGCTGGATGCCGGTGCCCCCTACAGCGGATAGGTTTTTGGCTGTGGGTTGTGGCTTTATCCGGAAAAGGAAGCGGAAAAGATCCCAATGGGGTTCGATTCTGAGGAAAGCTTCGCAGAAATGGATGAAGATGGCTATATGGCAAATGGAATTCGGGTTGAGGTGATGGAGCTCAAGCCCATAGAAATAAAGAAGGCCAAGAAAGTAAGAACAAGAGGGGAGGGCCAGACCCCGTTCGGCAAAATGGTAAAATGTGACGATTTCGTCTACATTTTTGTCACACCCGATTTATAAGAACATAAACCGAGCAATCATATATGCGCTAGTATCAAGTCACGCATATATACAACAGAATCATCAAGATACCACAACATGTATCTCGAAATAAAAGCGTATAAATTGTAAATGAATATCTTTATTACAACTGAATCAAGAACCAGTTCAAGGAATGCGGAAGTGTAAAATAAATATATGAAGAACAGGGCGCCACAGGGACGTCGGCTGGGAGACAACGCCTAGACGTCGTCAAGTCCGCTGATGTAGTCCTCCACGTCGCCCGGTACTGAGTAGTAGTCAAAGATACCCCAAGGAGAACAGAAGAGTAGAGAAGGCAAGGGTGAGTACACAACTTGTACTCAACAAGTATAACACGAATTATGAGGCTCTAAGGTTAGCTGACTCAACTGCTTTAGCTTTTAAATCTTGGCAAATTTTATTTAAGATATTTACTACAAGTGGATGAATTACCATAACCCAAGTTACATAATAATTAATCAAAATTAATCATGATACTACTGAGAACCAAGCCAATCCACCAAAGGTACACCCCACTAATCAGACAGAGGATCTGGGCCGCTCATGACCGTGAGCACGGCTAGTATACCAGTTTTACACTCTCGAGAGGTTGCACAACTTTACCCACAAGTCGTGAGCTACGCTAGTTGTTCATCACACTTCCTTAGGTGAGATGACTAGCAAGCACACTACTAGACCGTTACAAAGGATCACGTTAGTAAGGTGTAACCGCTAAGGTTTATGGATCAGCGACGATGGGGCCCACCTCACGGGGGTACAAGCACATAGCACAGACCAAGCCGGAGGAGCAGGGACCATTGAAGCTTACCACCCCTCTTGCCCCGCAGGTAAGTTACTCCCAAACAAAAATGACCTAATTAGTAAGTCAAGACCGTCCCATTCCAGTCTTGTGGTTGCGCGGTTGTCCCAGGTTGTCGCTATATGAACCGGTCCTTATGGAGAGTGGCCAACCAAGCACTAAGCACCGTGCTGGCCCCCAAAACCATGTTTCTAATAAAGCATATTTTAACGAGACGTGAGCCACTCTAGCACACAGCACAGAGAGCCACTCTCAGGATCAAGTTGCATATACCATTAATCAAATTTAATTAAAAAGGACCAATATATGTGAGAGCACAGCACCTAGCATGACTAACCAAAATGCAACCCAAGGTATTATGTAAAGGATAAAAGTGGCTAGGAAATCCTTATAGGCATACAGTATTAAAATGCAGTATGAAATTGTATTTAAAAGTGATAGGATGTTCATGTTATACTTGCCTTCCTCAAAGTTCTCCTGCTGCTACTCAAAGGGCTCTGAAGAAAGTGGCTCCTGGTACTCCTCCGATGGCTCAACGTCTACTCACGATCGCAACGCCAAAACATGGTCCACACATGCATATACATACAAACAATGGCAAAAGATAAGAAACAATACAACAATATAGTAAAACAGCACACAAAACTAAGCTAAAACTATTCTACGCGTTACAATGATTGCGTGAGCGAGAAAACCGTAAGGAAACTAGGGTTAAAATAGGATCCAGGGACTTAACCGTAAGGAAACAGGAGTTTCCAGGGCTTCTGTGCAAAAACTGAGGGTCTAAACATAATTAAAGGGTAGACTTAGGGTCTAACCCGCGAAAACACAGGAGATGGACGAGGGGTTCTATATTTAAGAAGCTCAGGGGCCTAAACGCTAAAAACAGGGCTTATCTGGAAATACTTTTGAACGGGGGTGGACTGCGGGTTGTTTTCGGGAAAACCCAGGGACTCTTTAACAAAAATGCCAGGCCGAACTGGTATCTTCTAATCTGGGCCACTGGATCCAAATCCAACGGCTCGGACCTGATCTATTCGCGCGAACCGGTATCTAGGGATGTCAGCCGTCGGATCGGGATCTGACGATCCGGACCCCCTCTTAAGCTAGATCTAATCCTGGGCATTGGCTTCCGATCGGACGGCTCTGGCGGAGAGGTACGCGGGATGTAATCCTGACCGCAGCTCGGGATTGGACGGCTGGCACGTACTGCGAGCGAGGGGCGGCGGCGCCGGGTCGCCGGAGTGATTTCCCGCGGCGGAGGTTCGCCGACGTTGGCCGATCTCGGCCGTCCGGGCTCCATTTTGGACGAGGTCTGGCCCGGGAGGTAGAGCACGACATGGCAAACACATCTAGGTACTCGAGATGGCCAATTAGGGTTCGGGTTGGGGCTCCCCACGGTGGGGGCGGCACTGGCTCTCGACGGCAAGGGGAACTCACTCGCGCAGAGGAAAAAGGGAGGGGAAAAGGGCATGGCGTGTTCCTTACCACCCTAGGAAACTACGACGGTGGCTAGAGGTCGAAGATCGGCGGCGCCGGGGTTGAATCGCGACGGCGCAGGGGCAGATCGGCGGTAGCGCACCCTCGGCTCGAGCGACGGCACGGCGACGCAGGGGTTCGGGGAGAGCTGGGAGGTGCAGTGGTGGCTGAGGGAGGGCGCAAAGAAGTGGCTGTGGCTAAGAAGGAGCTGGGGTGGCCTTGGCGTGCGGGTCGCCTGTGCAACAGATGCCGCACATCCAGCGGGTTCGTTGCGGCTCGCCCAAATCGGGGCTCGGGTGGGCTTCTAGAGGGGTCTAGACGTGGGGCGGAACCGGCGTGCGGCTCGGGTCGGATGCGGCGCAGGGCAGAGGGCCCAGGTGCCGGAGAGCGGCCGGGGCGGAGTGGCCGGCGAAGCAGAGCGCGGTGTGAGGAAGAAGGAGAAGAAGATGACGGGCGGGCCCAGAGTGTCAGAGAGAAGAGAGAGGGGAGGCCGGCTGTTGGCTTGGGCCGGGGCAAGCGCTCAGCCCAAGAGAGAGAGAGAGGGAAAAGAGAAGGCTGGCGCACGCAGGCCTTTGGGCCGGGGAAAGGAGAGGTGGCCAGGCCGTGCGCGGGTGATTGAGGAGAGGGGAGAGTGGGCCGCGCGAGGGGGGGGAAGGAGAAGTGGGCCGTGGGTAATTGGGTTGCTGGCTGGGATGCTTCTCTATTCTTCCTTTCCTTTTTCTTTTTCTAACTCAAACTCTAACCTATTGAATTCAAATAAATTTGAATCCAACCCTAACCACACAATCAAATAAATCTTATGCACCAGCACGAATGCACAAACATGTTGAGCCTAAAAATAAAATTTAATCCTTTGTGTAATTTAATTAGGTTAAATGCAAACTAAACACAATAAATCCTTAGAAAATTATTGGAGCTAAATTAAATCCATTATAAATCTTGGAATTTTACATTAGGGTGTTACAATTTTCCATGGGGAAAGGTTCACGAAAAGAGGGGCGCCAGTTGACAAGACTCTTGTCTTGGAGCAAACCCTCGGAAATAAGTTTTTTGAGGTCGTTGTTGGAGCACTTACTGTGAGTCCACTCCCCAGACGGCGGCTGCGCCTCCTCCTTCTTCCCATCCTTCTCAGATATCTTGGGCACCATTTCTTGATCCGCTTGCCATGAGTTGCTCGGGGACTGCGGAGAAAGGGGCGGGGAGATTTGGTTGGATTAGGGTTCTCCAAGAGGGTGGGGGCGGAGTGCGGCTCTGTTTGGGGATTTGGAAAGTTCTTGGCGGATTGCAGATTGGAAGCACAGTTTTACTTGGCGTTACCGCGGGGTTAAATAACCAGCGGCCGGATACAGTTTTACTGTTTCGAAGCTGAAGAGTCATTTTAGGGAATATTCGGAAGATGAGGGGTCATTTGGTGGATTGTTTAGATAAAATATTCGATTAATAATTTTTTTAGGGTTAATTGTCCCGAAAAAAGGGGTTTTTCGAATTCCGGATCTAACTTCCATCATTCGTACCATCACACCAGTTATTTACCATGAGAACATTTTCTCACTGCATGCCACGACTTTTGGATCCTTATTTCCAAACCTGAGAGATTTGGATTCAAGGCTCGGGGGCTGCGGGATACATTGCATCGGCTACTTATTTTTTCGAATTTATTTGAAAAGTAAGTAGGGAAGATTCAAGGCTAATGTGACCCTCAGCCTGATTCTCCGATTCAACCTAAGGCTCGGGGGCTACTCCATATGGAGTGGGATTTTTCAATCGCACACCATACCAAAGAAGAAATTCGGGGCATGAGCACCTCATAGCTTCGATGCAGCCAAGAAAGTACTCGAAGAAGAACTTCAGGACGGAACTTCAAAAGAAGCCGAAGACTACTTCGAAAGTACTCGAGGATCCTGCAGTACTCAGCTACGAAGAGCTCGGGGGCTTGTCAGACCCGGGGCTACGAGACTGTGTACATAACGTAGTTTAAACAGGACTAGGAGATAAAGCCTATCTTATCTCTTATTTATGTTGTTCTCTACTCATATGAGTAAGAGATAAAGCTAGTCGGTACAGAAGGAAACTACTCGAGTTATACTTGGGTACGATTCCTTGGCTAGTATTGGGCTAGGATTCATGTAACCCTGACCTCCCGGATATATAAGGGGGGGCAGGGACCCATTCAAAACACAACATCTACACCCAAGGCAATACGAACCACCATACAGGATATAGGGTATTACGCACCTCGTGGCCCGAACCTGTCTAAATCTTATGTTCCTTGCACCTTCGAGTTCCTGATCTTGGCGTCTCCTCACCTAAACTTACCATCTCAGGTATACCCCTCGGTGGGCAGCCGGTAAAACTCCGACACCTAGGGCAGTAGGACTGTTTGAGTATGTGGTTATGACTTTCGGGTTGAAGAATGCTGGCGCTACATATCAGCGTGCCATGAATTACATTTTCCACAATTTGATCGGCAAGCTGGTGGAATTTTATATTGACAACATCGTGGTGAAGTCTGCGTCGGTCGAAGGACACTTGGGGGACTTACGGCAAGTTCTAGAATGAACTAGAAGGTTCGGGCTTAGGATGAATCTGAAGAAATGCGCTTTCGGCGTATCGGCCGGTCAATTTCTGGGTTTCTTGGTTCATGAAAGAGGAATCGAGATCGGCCTAAAAAGTCAAGAAGCTATGCGAACAATGGTGCCGCTTACTATGAAGAGGGAGCTCCAGCAGCTCATTGGTAAGATCAACTTTGTCAGAAGTTTTATTTCCAATCTCTCCGGGTGGATTGAGCCTTTCATGGAGTTAGTGAAAATCAAAGCCAATGAAGAGTTTCGCTAGGGGGTAGAGCAGCAACGAGCATTTGAAGAGATCAAAGAGTATCTGTCAAAACCACCTGTGCTTGTTCTATCCCAACAAGATAGACCATTCTATGTGTATCTATCAGTAGGTGACACCTCCATCACTTCAGTAGTAATACAAGTGCATGATAACAAAGAAAGGGTTGTGTTCTACCTCAGCAGAAGGATGCTAGATGTGGAGACAAGGTACCCTAATATTGAAAAATTATGCCTTTGTTTGTTCTTTACATGCACGAAGCTTCGTCATATCCTGCTATCAGCCGAGATAATTATCATCTGCAAATCGGATGTCATAAAACACATGCTATCGGCTCCTGTGTTGAAAGGCCGACTTGAAAAATGGATGTTTGCATTGTCAAAGTTCGATATCTGATACCAACCCGCAAAGGCGGTCAAAGGGCAAGCGTTGGCGGATCTCATCACAGAAAGGATCAATACTGACATAGTAGCACTTTCCATACGCGCATGGGCCATGTACTTTGACGGATCGGTTTGCGGAGATGGATCTGGCATAGGTATCCTGCTTGTGTCGCCTCGAGGGGCAATGTATTCTTTTTCAATCAGATTACTTACCACTTGCACCAATAATCTTGCAGAATGTGAAGTAATGCGTAAAGGTATGGAGTTGCTTCTTGAGGCCGGAGCTGAAGCAGTGGAAATTTTTGGAGATTCAAAATTTGTGATCTCTCAGCTCACAGAGGAATACAGGTGTGAGAGTGAGTCGCTCTTCCCATTATGGGTGCAATGTCAAGAGCTGATGGCTCAATTTAGGTACATAAATTTCTATTGGATACCTAGGACTCGAAATTCGGAGGCCAATGATTTGGCATAGATGGCTTCAGGATACAAGGCCGTACCGGACAGAACCGATCTTCAGGTACACCTACTGGACCAAGGAGATTGGAGAGCCGATATCTTCAATTATTTGAAGGATTCGGCTCGGGGGGCACCCAAGAGGATACGTTACAAGGCTATGAGATACGTCTGATAGGAGATGACATGTTCTATAGGACTTTAGAAGGTTTGCTACTCAAATGCTTAGGTCCGGTTGAATCCAATCGGCTCTTACACAAAGTCCATGAAGGCACCTGTGGAACTCACCAGTCGGCTCATAAGATGAAGTGGCTAATTAGGCGATCAGGGTATTACTGGCCCACCATGCTTGAAGATTGCTTCAAATTTTAAAAGGATGTCAGGCATGTTAGAGGTTCGGGAAGATTCAGATGGTACTAGCGTCATTAATGAACCCTATCGTCAAACCGTGGCCGTTCAGAGGCTGGGGCATGGACATGATCGGCAAAATTAATCCTCCATCCAGCAAAGGCCACTAGTTTATTTTGGCCATCACAGATTACTTTACCAAGTGGGTGGAGGCAGTTCCCATGAAGTCGGTAGCATCCAAAGATGTTATTAATTCTGTCAAGGAGCATATCATTCACAGGTTCGGGATTCCTCAGACCATTACAACAGATGGAAGTTCGGTCTTCATTTTAGAGGAGTTCAAGAAATTCACCACCGACATGGGCATCAAGCTGATCAGGTCATCTCCATATTATGCCCAAGCAAATGGACAAGCTGAAGCATCCAATCAGAGCCTTATCAAGTTGATCAAAAGAAAGATTGATGAATATCCTAGGCATTGGCATGAGGTCTTATCAGAGGCATTGTGGGCATACCATATCTCTTGCCATGGAGCAATAAAAACTTCTGCTTATCACCTAGTGTATGGACAGGAGGCTGTATTACCGTGGGAAATTACGGCCGGCTCGAGGCGCATAGAGTTCCAGAATGACTTAACAGCTGAAGAGTATGCTATTCTGATGAATGATAATGTTGAGGACCTCACGGAGCTAAGGCTTTGGTCACTTGAGAAGATCAAAGAAAATAAGGCCAAAGTAGCCCGCGCGTACAACAAGAAAGTCAAGCCAAAAAAATTCCAAGTTGGAGATCTGGTTTTGGAAGCAGTGCTACCATTGGGGTCTAAAGATGCAGCGTATGGCAAATGGTCTCCAAACTGGCACGGGCCTTACAGGGTTGACCAAGTCTTATCTGGGAACACATATATGCTTGAGGAGTTAGATGGCGTCAAGTTTTCGGTGGCGGTCAACGGTCAACATCTCAAGAAGTACTTCCCAAGTATGTGGGATGGTGAGTAGTAAAGCTGATGCTACGCATCAGGCTATGAACTGATATGATCAGTAGGCCCGTACAAGAGGAAGCCGAAGCTGCATGAAAGGATATGAGCTGACAGAGCCTGATGACTCGTATAGGTGGAAGCCGATGATATGCGTCAGGCTGGGTACAAGGAAAGAGGGCTGATACATGCAGTCAGCCCATATATATAAAAGAGAAAGAAAAGTACTTTATACCCAACGCATTGAGTTGATCAAATAGCCAATGTACAACCATCGACTCTAGAATCTTAATATAGATACATACAGGTTTATCTTACAAAGGGTGACTGCAAGGAAGTCTACTGTAGGAACTCGTCGATGGCGGCGATGGCCTCAAGACGGACGCGATCAGCCTCAGCAATCACTGCTTCATCGTCCTTGTCTTCTCCCGACACCACCTGCCTACTCAAAGCGCTCAGCTTTGCAAGTTCTATTTTCAGTTGGGCGGTCAGGTTTTTTGCTTCTCGTTCGGAGCTGGGAATAAGGTTCTTCTATTCTTGGATGCGATGCTCGGTTGCCCGGACCTTAGCCTTGAGGTCCTCTAATTCCTTCTCTAGAAGTTGAAGCCTTTGAGAGTGCTCAGATGTATCGGCCTTGGCGTCCAGAGTCACCTTCTTCTCGTTAAGCAACCGACACCTCTCTGCAATGTCGGCCTTCAAGGAAGCTTGAGAGCATCGAGCCTCAATTCTGTGTCGAGCTTGTTCTACCTTTGCCCGAAAGAAAGGAAGGTGCCCGGTTGGCCAAAGCTTGATCTGAAGGATTTCTGGGGGTTGAGACCTGATCTCCTCGAGGATCTGCCTCACTGCATCGGAATCCTGCACCAGGGCGTCGATCGGAGCTGACAGAAGGCTCTTCACGCGGAGAAGTTGGCTATTGATGCCGGTCGAGTCTTGCTGATGATCATTGATTTCTAGTATGGCCGAGCCGACGGACGCAGGGTCGAATGAAAGTAACTCTGAGAGGTTCAGACCCTAAAAGAAGACATAAGACTAAAGAGGCACAAGAGACACAGGGAAAAGAAGATACAAACGACTCGGTGACAAAACATACCTGTCCTAGAGAAGGAGCAATAACAGCCGATGAAGTGAAGATCAGCTCCTAAGGGCGCACCCTTTCTGGAGAAGGAGTGATAGCCGATGAAGCAACGATCGGCTCTTGCAGGGGCGCCCCTTCCGGAGGAAGATTGATAGCCGACGAGGTGACGACCGGCTCTTCCAGTGAGGGACCAATGTCCGATGCAGCGACGACTGACTCCTGCAGACCTTGAAGGATGACTGAAGCATCAACTGGCGTTGCAGGGTTATCTGGAGCTTTTGGGGTGGGATCCTGAAGGTTGACTAAGGCGTTGACCGTTGTCGAAGGATCTTCTGGAGCCTCTGGAGTTGGGTCTTTTTGGCATGCAGGCTCTTCCCCACTAGAAATGTCTACAACATCAGACTACAAGAAAGGAAAGAACAATCAAGTCAAGATATACATGTTCAGAGGATCAAATTATAAGAAGGGCGGTCTAAACCTGGCTGACGATCGGAGCTTCTTGAGTGGTGGAAGATGGCCCCGTTTCCTTTCGAATTTTTTTGACAACCATCTTCCTCACCTTGATTTGGGCCCGGGGGGCAGAAACATCAGAGGATTGTTTCCGCTTGGGGGTTAGCTTCGCGGTGCCAGGCTGGATCCGCATGATACCTTTTGACGGGGGAGGTGCATTTTTACCAAAAAGGACCACGGGGGCAACTAGCGAAAACTAGAAGGTGGAGCCATCATCATTCCTGGGCTCCGGACCATCTTCCTGCTATTGAAAGAACAAATGGAATCAGGAAAGGAAGTGAGCAGAGACAGGAGGAAAACATTGGATTAATGGTAATACCTCTTCCTCAGGGGTTTCATACTCAGCGTGAATCTGCTGCAACATTGGCCCCAGCGCTTTCCGGAAGATATGAGTCTTCCACATCGACCACCAGTCCTCGAAGTTGATGGCCGAAGAAGTGAATGATAGGTCAACAGGGATTAGGATAAGATGGTCTAAAAATAGGCTGTAACATCATTGGGTGGTGACGGCGTCGGGCAGATCAGTTCTGTTGGTTGTCAAATAATGAAGAAAGAAGTGAGGAGGAATTTGCCCAAGGCCAAACTGCCGAGCTACTACGACCGGCTGATAGAATTCATATCCTGGCTTGATGATCCGGTTGTAGGTGCTCATGCCGACTGGAAGGAGGCAAGGGTAGATCTTGATAGAATATAGATGCTGAGTGCTGTCATCATCGGCAAAATCAGCCAACCTGAAGGTGACCGGGTTCTCAAAAATTTTAGAGTCAGTGTAGGGAAGGAAGATAGGGTTGTTCAGGCCCCTATAGAAAATGCTAAACCAGCTTGAAGCATGTGAGGGATTCAACTTGCTGCCAGGAAGGCTGTATAAAGCCTGGCCCAAGCTGGTACATCTGATCCGCCTCCCACTCTGATCTGGGAAAGAGTTGTTGGCCAAAGCAGGGAAGTCTGGGATGAAGTCCTGAAAGTATAGGTGAGCCCACAATTGGATAAACCACCAGGGACCACCGGTCCTAAGTTTCTTCTGAGTAAGTAGGCCCAAGGACATCAGGTGGAGGTATCTGTAGACTTCCCCAAGGAACAACTTGCCAAGGCCAACAGTGTTACCTTTGGCTAGTTCATATGGAAGGGGGAGATAATGCTTGGTTGGGGCAAGGGAAGGACCGCAAAATAAGAAGTGTTTCAACAAAAGATTCAAGAAGGCTGTATGTTCTTTTTCAGACACAGGACCTTTGGTTTTAAGGTGTTGATTCAGGTATGCACCCCAGTTTGTACACTCTATTTTGGAAGACAACTTGAAGGGAACTTCGGATAGTCTGTATGCAGAGGGGCAGGATGAAGAGATGTTAAGACCAGTGATCATCACTACGTCTAGGAGGGTTGGAGTCATTGGTCCATGACCAAATAAGAAGCAGTTCAAGGCATCGGACCAAAAGTAGCCGATGGTTTTTAGGAGATTCTCATTCTTCTCAAGAGGGGATAGAGATAAAGACAGAGCGTCGGCTATCCCTATGGTCTCCCATGTGGGCTGGTAGGACTTTGCTACTCTGTTATACCAGGTCACCCAGCCCACGGGAGGATTTGACTAACGAATAGAATCCGATTGGCCTCGCAAGAAATTAGATCTACGGGTTTTTCGTAAGTACGAGGCCCGAGACAAAAGGAATTAGGAGAAGAAGGATGTGGCAAGAGAATGTCTAAAACTTGAAGAATCCACAAAAACCAAACAACCGGAGAAGGATCATTTAATGATGCAAGGGATCTAGTAGTTGCTGCATTAAATCAGTAAAGGTCAGAGTTTTACCTTCAGGCCAAAGACACCCGCATCAGCATTCGAAGATCCCGCCATCGGAAACCCCAAAGATCAAGAATCTGGGAACTGGATCTAGGGTTAGCGGCGTAAGTACGAGTTTGTGCTCTAAAGGCTTTGGTTTGGGTCTTTGCGGTTAGGGTTTATGAGCGGAAGGTTTTGGAGAATAACTTGGATTTGGGGAATCTTCGGAGATCTATTTTGGGGAAGGTTCCGGACTTAAGTGGAAAATGAAATGAATTGGAGGATTGACTTAGATCCGGATCAGCATTTTCAAGGAAAGGAACCGATGCGTTGCCATCGGCTCTCAAGAAATCAGTTTCTTAACGAATTGCGATTGGAATAAAAGATTTTATTTATAATGGGGAATGTGTACAAAAGGGGGAGCCGATTGCTCCTAGAGCCGGACTATCAGCTTAATCCTACGGTCTACCACCAGTAGGCACTAGAGGTTCTGCGATGCTTGATCGGTGGAGCCGTGCTGATGTCGCTGTCGCCGTCGCTGCCGTTGACATCTCCGCCATTGTCTCCGCCGCTGTTACTGCTAAAGCCGCTGCTGTCTTCGGTTTCTTTGTCGTCATCGTTGTCGTCGTCATCCTTCGACGAGCCGCCAAGGAGGGAGCCTCCTGCCACCGATGTGGCAGAACCAACCTGAATTACACTAGCTCAAGTGTGCTGATCCTTCCTCGGAAGGCAGCAAGGACTCAACCGCACTTCAAATAGTGTAACCCCGTGGTCTGTCGGGTAAAGTCCCAATAAAACCACCTAACTCAGGATCAAAACAAGGTACCTCGCACGAAGGCGAGTCCAGAGATACGAACACTGACAATTTTACATCACAGGCATAATACTACATGAGGTTCGGATACATATAGTAGTAAGACCTAAGTAGTAAGAATTTATACGAAACCGTTTAAAGGGTGTGTATCTGCAGCAGAAAGTAAAATACGACCCTATTAGACGTCATGCAACCGATATCGAGCTAAGCCCAAGCCCAACATCACTCGGAGGAACCTGTGTTGGCCGGGGACGGATCCCATTCCACGGACCAACCATCGGGAAGAGCACAGGTGTAACACCCTAATGTAAATTTCCTAAATTTTAATTAATTTATTATGGCTTAAATAAAATTTCTAAGGTTTTTCTTGATTTATCTTGCATTTAAACTAATTTTATACCACAAGTAATTAAAATTTATTTTAGGGTCAACATGTTTGTGCATTCATGTTGGTGCATCTCTTTTGTTTGTTTGAATGGTTAAGTTTGAATTCCAATCTCATTTGAATTCAAATAGAATTGAGTTAGTTTGAGGAAGAAAAGAAAAGGAGAGAGAAAAGAGAACTCAACCCGGCAGCCCATCCCTTCCTTCCTGCAGCCCAACTTCCCCCTCCTCCCTCTTGGGCCGACCCCTTTCCCCGGCGGCCCATCTCCCACTCCCCTCTCTTTTCTCTCCGCGCGGTCCTTCTCTCTTTTTTTTCCCCACGGCCCAGCACGCACCAGAGGCCCAGCTCGTCCGCGCTCGGCCCAGCCCGCACGCCTGCTCTCTCTCTCACTGACGTCCAGGTCCCACCCGTCAGTTTCTTCTCCTCCTCTTTCCCTTCTTCCCCGAGCACCGGCCACTCGAGATCTCCGGCCAGCCGTGATCCAGCTTGGGCCCGCACGCCAAGAACCCGGTTCTCCTCTTAAAGCTGAACCCTAAACCCTCTGCGCCCTACCCTCGCCGCCACCCGAACCCTAGCTGCCGCCGCGCACCGAAGCTCAGAGCGGAGCCGCTTCTGCTCCGTCATGGGCCAGCCGCTCCGGTGCATCCCAGCCCCGGCCAAGGCTCGTAGCAACTTTGCCGTTCTGCCAGGAAGCTCCCCGAGGCTTCCACCCTCGACCCCGAGCCCTGCCCGAGCCGGAATCGAGCCCGAGGACCGCCGCCGGTATCCTGCTCCGCCCTTGCGATTCCTCGCCGCCGGTGATCCCCGGACCTCCCTAACCCCCGTAGGACCTTCGCAGGATCTCCACGAGTCGACCCACAGTGACCAGAAGCCCGGAGATGCCTTCATCAGTCCTCCCCGCGAGCGCCGCCCATCCCCGCCTCTCGGCACTCGTCGCTGGCCAGCCTGCACTGCTTCTCTGGCCCGTTCAAGCCCTCGGTGAGCACCACATCATCCTCCTGGTCGTCTTGCGCTAGATGTCATGGACCAAGGCTCGCTCTTATGGCCGGAACGCACGCGCCAGCGATGCGCCGCCGTGCCGATCCGCCCCCGTCGTCGTGCGCGCCGCCTGAGCCCTCCCCGAGCCCCGCCTTAGCCCCGGGTGGATCACGCATGCTGCGCTGAACCTCCCAGACCGAAGCTCGAGTAGTTTTGACCCTCGGAGCACCGAGATCACCCAGCTCCGGCGAACTTCCGCCGCGGGAGCTGTCTCCGGCGAGCAATCGCCGCCACCCCGCGTCCCAAACCACGCCAGCCGCCCGATCCGCACCGGATGATCAAGATTAGATCGCAGATGGATAGGATCCGAACCGTCAGATCATGATCCAGCGGATCAGATCAACGCGTACCGGTTCGGCCTAGCTATTTTGTTAAAGAGCCCTTGGGTTTTCCCGAAATCAACTCGCAGTCCGGCGCCGTTCAAAAGTATTTGCAGATCAGCCCAGTCTTTAGTGTTTAGACCCCTGGATTCTTTAGAAATAGAACCCGCCGTCCATCCCCGGTGTTTTTGCATGTTAGACCCTAGGTCTAACCTTTAATTACGTTTAAGTCCCTAGTTTTTGCGCAGAACCCCCTGGAACTTCCTGCTTTCTTGCAGAAAAGCCCCTAGACCTTGTTTTAACCCTAGTTTTCGCGTCTTAGCTCCGTTTTAGGTGGTTGTCACGCTCACGCGATCGTTGTAACGCGTAGAATAGCTTTAGCTTAGTTTTGTGTGCTGTTTTATTGTATTGTTGTACTGTTTCTTATCTTTTGCCTTGGTTGCATATATGTGCTTATGTGGACCATGCTTGGACGTTTCGTTCGTGAGTAGACGTTGAGCCACCGGAGGAGTACCAGGAGCCACCATCTTCAGAAGCCTTTGAGCAGCAGCAGGAGAACTTTGAGGAAGGCAAGTATAACATGAACATCCTATCACTTTTAAATACAATTTCATACCGCATTATAATTCTGTACGCCTATAAGGATTTCCTAGCCAGCTTATCCTTTATATATATATACCTTGGGTTGCATTTTGGTTAGTTGTGCTAGGTGCTGTGCTCTCACATTTAACGGTTCTTTTTAATTAAACTTGATTAATGGTATATGCAACTTGATTCTGAGAGTGGCCCTCTGTGCTGTGTGCTTGAACAGCTCACATCTCGTTAAAATATGTTTTTGTTAGAAATATGGTTTAGGGGGCCAGCACGGTGCTTAGTGCTTGGTTGGCTACTCTCCATAAGGACCGGTTCATAGAGCGACAACCTAGGACAACAGCGCAACCACAAGACTGGAATGGGATGGTCTTGACTTACTAATTAGGTCATTTTGGTTTGGGAGTAACTTACCTGCGGGGCAAGAGGGGTGGTAAGCTTCCTGCTCCTCCGGCTTGGACTGTGCTGTGTGCTTGTACCCCCGTGAGGTGGGCCCCATCGTCGCTGATCCAGAAACCTTAGCGGTTACACCTTACTAACGTGATCCTTTGTAACAGTCTCGTAGTGTGCTTGTTAGTCATCTCACCTAAGGAAGTGTGATGGACAACTAGCGTAGCTCATGACTTGTGGGTAAAGTTGTGCAACCTCTCGAGAGTGTGAAACTGGTATACTAGCCGTGCTCACGGTCATGAGCGGCCTAGATCCTCCGTCTGATTAGTGGGGTTTACCTTTGGTGGTTTGGTATGGGTTCTCAGTAGTTCATAATCAGTTCTGATTAATTTCTTATGCAACGTGGGTTCATGGTAATTCATCCACTTGTAGCAAATAGCTTTAATAAAATTTTGCCAAGATTAAAAGCTAATGCAGTTGAGTCAGCCAACCTTAGAGCCTCATAGTTTGTGTTATATTTGTTGAGTACAAGTTGTGTACTCACACTTGCCTCCTCTACTCTTCTGTTCTCCTTGGGATATCTTGGACTGCTGCTCAGTACCAGGCGATGTGGAGAACTACATCAGCGGACTCGACGATTTGTAGGCGTTGTCTCCCAGCCGACGTCCCTGTGGCGCCCTGTTCTTCATGTATACATTTTATGCTTCCGCATTTTTTGAACTGATTCTTGATTCGGTTGTAATAAAGATTCATTTATGATTTATATTATTCTTTATTCGTGATATGTGTTGTGATATCTTGATGATTTAGTTGTATATATGCGTGACTTGATCCTGGCGCATATATGACTGCTCGGTTTATGTTCTTTATAAACCTGATGTGACAGAATTGGTATTAGAGCCATGTCGACTGTAGGACAAAGCCTAGATAGAAATGGTCGAGTCTAAGGTCTTCTCACTTGCCTTGTTTCCGCAAAAACTCAAACATTCGTTTCTCCTTCTATTTCTTGAGTTTTGAACCTTGATTTGCTAACTCTCTCTTGCATTTTCCAGGAATTAGTCTGCTATCTTCCGTAGACGTTGGCCTACAATTTTCTGTATGTCCTCATAAGCCAAGATGCCCTGCAAAAGAAAAATACGCTAGAGCGCCTGTTTGTTTTAGTCGAGTGGTGTGATAAACTCGGCTAACGTTTGAATATTGAGTGTTTGTGATTGTGCAAAATGTTTGATTTGGATTTTTGGTTGATTGCATAGTTTAGAAGTTAAATTTGCTTATGCAAATCGACTTTAATGCAAACTTAAATTAAGTAATAAAACTAAGATAGACCGTTGGGGGAAAAACTGTACGCTTTTTACTCTCTACGTTATACTGCCAGAGTTTTCTTTCCAGAATCCTACAATATCTGTCTCTTATCAAGTTCGTTCTGCTGCAAACAGATGGTGAACACCAGGAGCACCGGCACCGGTTCTGGCCAGCAGGGGCAGAACAACCAGGGTACTGACCAGCCGCTGCCGATGCCTCCACCTCTGACACCGGAGCAGTTCTTCTAGCTCCAGATGCAGATGATGGCCACCCTGAACAACACTGTTCAGACACTGCAGCAGATCCACGCTCAGCCGCCACCTCCTTCACTGCAGCAGCCCCGCGATAGGCGTGCGGATTTTCTGAGGGGTCACCCGCCGACGTTCTCCCATGCGGCTGATCCACTCCAGGATGATGACTGGCTTCGCTCGGTGGAACGCCAGTTGGACGTCACTCAGTGCGACGACAGGGAGCGAGTTCTGTACGCAGCAGGGCAGCTGCGAGGCTCAGCTCTCGATTGGTGGGAGTCCTACCCAGCTCGGGACCGTGACGCCCTCACTTGGGTCCAGTTCCGGGAGCGCTTCAGGAACCACCACATCCCTGCTGGAGTGATGAAAATGAAGCACAAGGAGTTCCTTGTGCTTAAGCAGGTAAATTGGAGTAAAATCTTCCCGCAATTTCTTTTTGAGCTCAAGCCCACCCTTGTTTATCTTTGTGAAATTGGAAACGCTGAGTAATTTCCATTTTCTTTTTCCGGTGCTTATCATTTCAGGGAGCTATGACGGTGACCGAGTACCGTGATCGTTTCCTCCAGCTTGATCGCTACGCTCCCGCTGAGGTCGCCAATGATGGCAATAAGCAGGAGCGCTTCAGGGAGGGACTAGATGATCACCTGGAGTACGCACTCATGAACCACCGTTTCAACAACTTCAACCATCTGGTTGACTCTGCTCTCAACACCGAGCGCAAACGCCGGGAGATTGAGGACAAGAAGAGGAAGATGGCTCCTGCTACGACTGGCAGCAGCACTCGGCCTCGGTACCAGTACCAGAGCAGCAGCAGCAGTCGAGGCCATGTCCGCAGTACCAGCAGCAACAGCAGCAGTACCCGCCTCGTCCTCAGTAGCAGTAGCAGGTGGGATAGGGCCAGAGGCTTCCAACACCTTCGGCACGCTCCGCTCCACCGGCTCCACCAGCTCCGCGGCAGGGAGTGCCTACTCCTCCTGCCGGACAGCAGGCTCCAGCATTCCCACGGGCATGCCATCACTGCGGCGAGCAGGGACACTACGCCAACATTTGTCCCCTGAAAGCGCAGTCTGGACAGCAGGGATGCCCAGCCCAGCCCAAGGCGCCATCCCAGGGCAGGGTGAACCACGTGACAGCCGAGTCGGCGGTTGAGGCTCCCAAGTGGTTATTGGTACGTTCATGGTCAATACTCACCCTGCTACAATGCTTTTTGATACTGGTGCTACGCATTCCTTCATTACTCAGTCTTTCATCGAGCATCATGGTATTATACTAGCACATTAAAGAGGTGCATGTTAGTATCTTCACCTGGAGGGCAGATGAGGTCTCATATCTTCTGTCCCAGAGTCAGTGTTGTTATAAGGGGGGTAGAGTTCAGTGCAAATCTGATGGTGCTAGACACCAAGGGTATCGATGTGATCTTGGGAATGGAGACCCTTGCTAGATGGGGTGTCAGGATTGATTGTGCTCAGAGGACTGTCCACTTGTCAGCACCAGATGGACAGGAAGTCACAGTCAGTGCTTCGGAGCCCTCTGGATTTCTGTGTCAGATGGAGGCTAGACCCACAGATGGTATTCGCGTGGTGTCTGAATTCTCGGATGTCTTTCCAGATGATTTACCAGGTATGCCGCCTGATCGCAACATTGAGTTTTCTATTGATCTCTTGCTTGGCACAGCTCCTATTGCTAAGCGGCCCTATCGTATGGCACCCGTTGAGCATGAGGAAGTTAAGAAGACTATCGACGAGTTGCTAGCCAAGGGTTATATTCGTCGTAGTTTCTCTCCTTGGGCTTTTCCTGTATTGCTTGTAGAGAAGAAGGATGGAGCAAAGAGAATGTGCGTCGATTATCGGGATCTGAATGCAGTCACCATCAAGAACAAGCATCCATTGCCTCGTATTGAGGATCTCTTTGATCAACTTCAGGGTGCTTGTGTATTCTCAAAGATTGATCTGCGTTCGGGTTATCACCAGCTGAAGATTCGTCCCGAGGATATCCCGAAGATGGCGTTCACCTACAAGTATGGGCTATACGAGTATACGGTCATGTCCTTTGGCTTGACCAATGCTCCAGCTTTCTTCATGCATCTGATGAACAAGGTTTTCATGGATTATCTAGACACCTTTGTGGTGATATTCATTGATGATATCCTGGTATATTCCAAGTCAGAGGCAGAGCATGAGAAACATCTGAGGCTTGTGATGCAGAGGCTCAGAGAGCACAAGCTGTATGCCAAGCTCAGCAAGTGTGAATTCTGGATTGACGAGGTTCCATTCCTCGGTCATGTCATCTCCAAGGGAGGTATTGCTGTGGACCCCAGCAAGGTGAAGGATGTGCTTGACTAGGTGGTACCACAGACAGTGAAGGAAGTCCATTCTTTTCTAGGCTTAGCAGGATATTATCGGAGGTTCATTGAGAATTTCTCCAAGATTGTGAAGCCTTTGACTTCCTTGCTAGAGAAGGGTATGGATTTCTCCTGGACTGATGAGCATCAGATGGCCTTCGAGGAGCTGAAGAAGAGGTTAACTACAGCGCCAGTCCTTACTCTGCCAGACCAGAGCAAGAGGTTCACAGTGCATTGTGATGCTTCGCGGGATGGTCTTGGTTGCGTCCTGATGCAGGAAGGCAGAGTGATAGCTTATGCTTCACGGCAGTTGCGCTAGCACAAGCTGAATTATCCCACTCATGATCTTGCGTTAGCCGCAGTTGTGCATGCTCTGAAGATATGGAGGCATTACTTGTTTGGGTAGAGGTGTGATATTTACACCGATCACAAGAGTCTCTAGTACATTTTCACTCAGAGTGAGCTGAACATGCGACAGAGAAGATGGCTAGAGTTAGTCAAGGATTATGATCTGGAGATTCACTATCATCCGGGCAAGGCTAATGTTGTAGCGGATGCTCTGAGCAGGAAAAGCTATGTTAACATGGCCGTGGCTTTTCAGATGCCTCAGGAGTTATGCGCGGAATTTGAGCAGTTGAGTCTAGGTTTCTTGCATCACACCTCGAGTGCATCATTCGAGGCAGAACCCACTCTAGAGGCAGAGATCAGGCAGCATCAGAAAGATGATGAGAAGTTGCAGGAGATCCGTGAGCTGCTCAAGATTGGCAAAGCACCTCATTTCAGGGAAGATGATCAGGGTACCTTGTGGTACAAGGGCCGGATATGTGTGCCAAATGTAGAGGATCTCAGGAAGCTGATTCTGAGTGAGGCTCATGATACAGCATATTCCATTCATCCGGGTAGCACGAAGATGTATTATGACCTCAAGGAACGATTGTGGTGGTATGGGATGAAGCGTTCCGTTGCGGAGTACGTGGCTATCTGTGACAGTTGTCAGCGTGTCAAGGTAGAGCATCAGAGACCAGCAGGTCTATTGCAGCCATTGAAGATTCCAGAGTGGAAATGGGAGGAGATCACTATGGACTTCATCGTTGGATTGCCTCATACTCAGAAAGGGTACAACTCGATATGGGTAGTAGTGGATCAGTTGACGAAGGTTGCCCACTTCATCCCGGTGAACACTACTTACTCCGGAGCCAGACTCACAGAGTTGTACATCTCCAGGATCGTCTGTCTGCATGGTGTTCCAAAGAAGATTATATCTGATCGAGGGTCTCAGTTCACTTCACGGTTCTGGGAGCAGTTGCATGATTCGTTGGATACGAAGCTGCGTTTCAGCACCGCTTATCATCCTCAGACAGATGGGCAGACAGAGAGAACCAACCAAGTGTTGGAGGATATGCTTCGAGCCTGCGCTATTCAGTATGGTACCAGTTGGGATAAATGCCTGCCGTTTGCAGAGTTCTCATATAACAATAGTTATCAGGCCAGTCTGAAGAAATCTCCTTTTGAGGCCCTGTACGGTCGGAGGTGCAGAACTCCGCTGTATTGGGATCAGATTGGTGAGAGGCAGGTGTTCGGTCCGAATATTGTTGAGGAAGCAGAACAGTTGGTGCAGCAGGTACGAGAGAATCTGAGGGTCGCTCAGACTCGTCAGAAGAGCTACGCGGATGTTCATCGTCGAGATCTGACCTTTGCAGTGGGTGATCATGTGTACCTGAAGGTCTCGTCGGTGAGAGGAATCCGCAGGTTTAACGTGAGAGGGAAGCTAGCCCCTCGATACATCGGTCCGTTCAAGGTGTTGGAACGGAAAGGTGAGGTAGCATACCGCTTGGAGTTGCCTCCCCACCTCTCGGGAGTGCATGATGTGTTCCACGTGTCTCAGCTGAAGAAGTGCTTGAGGGTGCCAGAAGAACAAGCACCGCTAGAAGGGTTGGATGTGCAGGAGGACCTGACTTACACTGAGCAACCGGTGAAGATTCTGGAGATGACCGAGAGAGTTACCAAGAACAAGAAGATCAAGATGTGCCGTGTTCAGTGGAGCCATCACACGGAGGATGAGGCTACTTGGGAGTGAGAAGATGAGCTGAGGAAGACATATCCCGATCTCTTTGCTAGCTAGCCTATTCGAATCTCAGGATGAGATTCCTGTAGGGGGTAGGTTTGTAACACCCTAATGTAAATTTCCTAAATTTTAATGAATTTATTTTGGCTTAAATAAAATTTCTAAGGTTTTTCTTGATTTATCTTACATTTAAACTAATTTTATACCACAAGTAAATAAAATTTATTTTAGGGACAACATGTTTGTGCATTCATGTTGGTGCATCTCTTTTGTTTGTTTGAATGGTTAAGTTTGAATTCCAATCTCATTTGAATTCAAATAGAATTGAGTTAGTTTGAGGAAGAAAAGAAAAGGAGAGAGAAAAGAGAAGTCAGCCCGGTAGCCCATCCCTTCCTTCCTGCAGCCCAACTTCCCCCTCCTCCCTCTTGGGCCAACCCCTTTCCCCGGCGGCCCATCTCCCACTCCCCTCTCTTTTCCCTCCACGCGGTCCTTCTCTCTTTTTTTTTCCCCACGGCCCAGCACGCACCCGAGGCCCAGCTCGCCCGAGCTCGGCCCAGCCCGCACGCCTGCTCTCTCTCTCACTGACGTCCAGGTCCCACCCGTCAGTTTCTTCTCCTCTTTCCCTTCTTCCCCGAGCACCGGCCACCCGAGATCTCCGGCCACTCGTGATCCAGCTCGGGCCCGCACGCCAAGACCCCGGTTCTCCTCTTAAAGCAGAACCCTAAACCCTCTGCGCCCTACCCTCGCCGCCACCGGAACCCTAACCGCCGCCGCGCACCGAAGCTCAGAGCGGAGCCGCTTCTTACCCTCGACCCCGAGCCCTGCCCGTGCCGGAATCGAGCCCGAGGACCGCCGCCGGTACCTGCTCCGCCCTTGCGATTCCTCGCCGCCGGTGATCCCCAGACCTCCCTAACCCCCGTAGGACCTTCGCAGGATCTCCACGAGTCGACCCACGGTGACAAGAAGCCCAGAGACGCCTGCATCAGTCCTCCCCGCGACCGCCGCCTGTCCCCGCCCCTCGGCACTCGTCGCCGGCCAGCCTGCGCAGCTTCTCTGGCCCGTTCAAGCCCTCGGTGAGCACCACATCATCCTCCTGGTCGTCTTGCGCTAGATGTCATGGACCAAGGCTCGCTCTTGTGGCCGGAACGCGCGCGCCGGCAATGCGCCGCCATGCCGATCCGCCCCCGTCGTCGTGCGCGCTGCCTGAGCCCTCCCCGAGCCCCGCCTTAGCCCTGGGTGGATCACGCATGCTGCGTGAACCTCCCAGACCGAAGCTCGAGTAGTTTTGACCCCCGGAGCATCGAGATTGCCCAGCTCCGGCGAACTTCCACCGCAGGAGCTGTCTCCGGCGAGCAATCGCCGCCACCCCACATCCCAAACTGTGGCAGAACCAAATCGAATTATACCGGCTCAAGTACGCGAGTCCACTCCCGAGGGCTCCAACGTGCTTCAAACGGTATAATCCCTTGGCCTGTCGGGTAACGTCCCGATAAACCACCGATACACAGCATCAAATAAGGTTACCTCACACGAAGGTGAGTCCAGAGATACAGTCACCATCATATCTTACATCACAAGGAATTACATTACAAGAGTTCTAAAAGCAGTACGAAGTTTCAAACTTAGAGAAAACCTTACATACTGTTAGAGTTATGGTTTTTAGCAGCGGAAAAACATACGTGATGATTACAGCACGTCGTCAAGACGGATGTCATGCTAAGCCCGGGCACAACATCACTCGGAATCATTGGTGTTGGTCGAGGACGGATCCCATTCCACGGACCAATCATCTGGAAGAGCACAGGGCCAAGGCAGGGGAAGAGTAGGGTCTTCAAAGACTTTACCTGAAAAATATAAACTAGCAAGGCTGAGTATACTAATACTCAGCAAGGCTTATCCGGGATTGGGTATACTTTAGCCCGTAACTAGACTCATGAAGGCATTATAAAGGTTCCGGGTTTAGTTTCAGCTGAAAAGCAACTAAGAATATAACCTACTTTCAAATTTTAGCTTTCAGATTCTAGTTTGATTAGCCATTCTAGGTAAGCACCTACACTAAACAAACAAGATAGAGATTATCATCCATCAAAATTGTTCCATCAATAATTATACTTTTTACTCGATGTGGCAGAAGGGATAAGCAGTCTCATGCATCGTGAGAGGCGGATGATTCCTGAATCGAAATTCAACCTTGCAAGGTAAACCTAACTCACACGCTTGGAACGTCCAACGATAGTTCCGAAGCAACCGTTTACCTTTCATTCCGGATCGTGGACACGGCCACCACAAGCGACTGCAGGACCATACGCACACCCAATGTGTGCAGGACGTACGTCTGTAGCGCGACTACAAAACCCGTACTCCTGGTTGCCCTTGCAACACGTATTCCCACACGTCGAATCAAGTAACCAGAAGAACCAAATACATGTGGTGGTTAGTATGTCCACTTGCCGGGCCGATTGGTTATTAGGCTTACCGCTTACCATATTTCGCGGTATGTGGTTAGTACTTTCAAACGCTTAGCCACCACTACCACATGGTTCGGCCTTAACCACTTTTAACAAAACAGATAGTGTAAACCTTCAGGTCATGATACAGCACACGACCCTGTCCATCATCCTTATAGTGATTACAGGAATGTAAACGTTACAACTCCTATATCGCGCGAGTGACAGGAAATCACCCGACTTCTACCGGTCCTATCAGCATAGCAGCTAGTCGGACTCAAGTGCTAGTATCCAACACATTGGTTCCTAGGAGAATGCAGCTAGGGTTCCAAGCAATTCCTAAGAACTTAATGCATAGAATACGTAAATAGATATAGATTGCAGTGTAATTAAAATAGTGGGATATGTCCGGGGCTTGCCTTTACTGGTGGGACTGAAGTCAGTAAAGTTAAGATCTTCCGAACTTTGGTTCGGGGCTTCAGTTAATCCCTTGGTAACATTTGCTTGGTCTTCAGGAATATCCTCTGCAGACTCCTGGGAGATCTTGTAGGTACCGTTTGCAGAAGTAGTCGTATCTACATGCAATGCAACATTACATTCAAAGTGTGCACATAAAACTATCTCAATTCACAATAAAGTTGCATTCTAACATTCACTTAACATAGTACTCACATAACAATCAAAAAGATATGAAACTAAACTTAGATAGAGCTTTAGGTGGATAACCAATTAAAATCGGCTACTCGTTGAAGATTACAACAGAGCCGATTGGAAACAGCAGAGGTTTAGTCGATTGAAAGGTGCATCGGTTTCCTAATTGATCGATGAAAGCATCGATTACTTTAGCAGAGGAATGATTCCTAAAGCAGTTGTGTCTTGACTGAGATGTGCTTAAGTGTTATTCTAGGTAACTAGGTGTGGTTGTAGCGACTCAATTACGTCAGCACAACTATTGAGTGACGTACAGCCGATTGGAGTGTGGCTAAGGGTATATGACCGATAGATATATAGCCGATTTCTCAGCCGATAAATCGGCTGATAGAAGTGTGTGGATAAGGATAGGAGAAACTAAGGATTGAATGGCCATATTTGACCGATATGGAAAACAACTAGAATCGGCTTAGATCGGCCAATAGCAAGAATTCTAGGATTGTGTGTGCATCTCCGATGCATCGACTATGTGCAGCCGATGTAGAACAGAACAAAAGAATTGTATCGGCAGTAGCCGATCTCAGAAAGATAACAACCGTACCAGCTAACCAGCCGAGGGTAGAAGCATATCAAAAGAAATGCATCGGCTGACAGCGGTTACACGAAAACATCATAGATTCAAAGGAAACGGATGCTTAGTGGCTGAGCTGATAGCCGCCGCTGAAGCTTAGCTGCAAAGATGTATAAGCTAAGCAGCAGATACACACGAACTAACAGGGATCCTTATACGAAAAGGGCCTTAAGGAGATTGCAATCAAGATGAGAACAATGTCTTGATGGCGGGGATATGAGCACTTGTGGGAAAGGATTAACTAGATATCACACATCTCTACTTAAGACATACATCCTATGATTTACCTTTCAGCTACAACACATGCATATCACATAAGGTACAAATAAAACACACATTCTCTAATATTTAACCTAGACCACAAATCAAAAACTTTCAACTCAAGATCACAACATTAAAACTTGTAGATTTTGACCCAAGGATTCAAACAAAATTGATTTTGTACTTTTATGAACTTCTTACGAAAATCTATGAAATGTAGAAGTTCACTGAGTTGAAATAAAGAAAGCTTTGGAAATTTTACAAAGAACACCCTAGAACTTTCTAAATCAAAGCAATCAAGTCCCCGGTCGGGGAAACAGAAAACAAAAAGATAACGACCATATTCCGGCAAAGGAGTCGCCGGCATTAGTAAGATTTAGTGAATCAGGGCAAACCTTGGGGTAGCCTTGGTTGTAAAGGAGAACGGGTAGAAAGCGAATTCTCGTGGCGAACAAGATCGGCGATAAGAAGAGCTCGACGGTGATGAGATTCCGTGGGTGTCGAAGAAGCTTGCCTGGAAGGGTTGCAGTGGGTGGAAGATGACCGAAGGAGTAGTCTCCGTGGTGATTCGTGGTGATAGCGGTTGAGCGATCCACGAGGGTAAGAACTGTTGGATGCCGTGGATCATGGGACGAGACGATGGAGCCGGATTGGTTCGCTATGCCAACTCCACCGTGAACCTGAGGGGTTTTTTCCTGCTCACGAGTTGAACTTCCTCTGCCCACGCACATGCGATGCTAAAGCATGGCCGACCGAACATCTTTGCTTGCATAAGAAGAAATCCTCCTTGACCTGACTGCTCCGGTGCGTGTACTGCCGGCATACTTGCGCAACCATTCGCAAGGCCGCCGCTCCCGTTCTGCTTCCACACCATTGGCCTCCAACTTGCTTGCGCGTGGTTTGTTGCTTTGCATACGCACGTGCCTGCAGAAACAAGCCGAGTCGGCCACCGGTAGAACACTCTCACTCGCATCCGCGGACGTGCTAGTCCAAATCCGTTCGGACCTTCGCCTTCGCTTCGCCGCCTTTATTTCCGGTTCGCCACGCCATAAGCGCTTCTCCGCCTCCGCTAGGATCGAGGTCTGCTCGTACCTAGCCACCTCCAAACTCTCCACGAGTAGTCCGCAGTGCCGCCTGACTTCGTCCGTTGCCTTCTCCTTGATGGCCTTCGACGTTCTCTACGCGCGACTCTACTGCCCCCTGGGCGGGTCCGCCCCGAATCATCGCGCTGCAGCACCTCCTGCACTGCGTGCGACCTTCCTGTACACCAATTCAGTTGCGGCCTGAGCGCGTCCAGCGAAGACACCGCGATGCGTTAGACGCTGCCGTCTTGCACGCCGTTGCCCTGCATGGTTACTCTTCTTCCTCCTGTTGCCGGACCCGCACTCGCCTCGGCCTTGCCGCATCGCAGGTCCCTCCGCGGCCGTCCTTGCCAAGTTATCGTCGTGCGCGGCCTCGTTGCCCTTCGTGCAGGTCGGTCCCGAGCTGCCACACCTCACCTCCATCCGCGCACGTCCGAACCGCGCGCGTCCTTGGCCCGCATCGCGCTGCGACTCACGCGTCCGAATCCGCCCTGCGCCACTGCTCGTTCCGGGCCGTTCGCCTCCGCTCGGGTCCTGCTCTTGCGCTCACACGCCTACGCCGCCTGCATCTGCACCGTGCTTGCTCCAACGCCTGTTCCTGCCCAGCTCCCGCGCTCACCCAGCGCTAGTGCCCGCACACGCCTGTTCCCACGTCGCGCGCTCGCTCCGAGCCGCGCGCTGCTCCACCTCGCGTGCGCCTGCGTCTGCCACCAGCACTTCCACGCTCTTGCTCCACGCCGCCAGCTCGCGCTGCTCCCGCTCTGGCACTGGCCACGCCGCGCCCACTCCCTGCGTCCGCGCTCATCGGCTCCACTCCAGTCACCCACCAGCTCTCGCGCACCCGCGCAGCGTCTCCCGAACCGCGCCAAGCCGCCTGCTGCGCCAGCAACTGCTGCCCGAGCCTCCAGCACTCCCTGTGCCAGCGCGCCGCCCGCGCGCTCCGCTTGCGCCGCTGCCGCCCGCGCACCTGGCCGCCGGCCCGCCTGCCGCGCGCGCATCCAGCCCGCCAGCACCGAGCCGGCCTCACCCCGCTCCTGGGCCTGCCACGGTTCCGCTGCGCCTCCGCCTGGGCCGCGCCTAGCGCGTCTGCGCCGAGCCGCGGCCGCCCTGCTCGCGCGCCGGCGCCAGCTGCCCCGCCCGCGCGCGCTTGGGCCGCCAGCGCCCGAGCCGAGCCGAGCCGCCCCCGTGCGCGCCTCCGCTTGCTGCCCGCGGGCCCGCGTGGGACCGCTCGCCCGCGCGCCTCCGCCTGGCCTGGGGCCGCGCCGCCAGGAGCAGCACCCCGCGCACCAAGGAGAGAGAGGGAAAGAAACAGGGAGAGAAAGGGGAAGCGGCCGGTGATAAGAAAGAAAAGAAAGGCGCCAGGATAAGGGAGAGCAGGGAAGAAGGACAAGTGGGATTCTCCAAGGGCGTATACGCAATTTCAGAAAACTGCAGGGACCTGACTGTAAAGCAAAATTTCCTAACAATCTAGAACCCTAATGAAGAAATGCCCAAAACGAAAGTTGGAGAGTTTTTCAAACTCTACAAAATTGCTTTAGGGCCCAAGTTCAAAAACTCAAAACTTGCATCTTTACACGTGAAATTTTGAACAAAGATTGGATTTGAATTACTTTTGTCCTAAAGAGTAAAATTTTATAATATTCAGGACCTAAATGCAAGCATTTATGACATGTCATGATGACGGGATAGACTCGTCATAATGATTGGATAGACATGTCATAATGACTTGCACCTTTTACACTTTAGTCCTGAGTAACTTTTGAAAATTACTTTTGTAAATCAAATACTTGCATAAAAGGACTTATACTTTTATAAAATTACATAAATACCCTTATTTTCACCACTTTACCCAAAATTTTTACACACTTCAACATACACATTTCAAATGAAACTTTTAGATAAATAAATATATATATTTTTACAAGACATAAAGTAAAAAAAACATATTTGCAAAACTACCCTTCACTTATTTTGAAGTTAACTCCTATCCAATTACATTTTGCAAAAACAACCCTAGGTTTTTCTGTAATTACAAAAATACCCTTTTTTTACTTGCACTCTAAATTTTCAAAAACTTCACACAAACACACACAAGCTTTACACTCACAAGCACATACTTCACACTAACAAATATATGTCTAGCATTACAAGTATATGAACTGTCACAGCCTTCCCCCCTAAAAAGAATCTCGTCCCGAGATTCGGACGAAAGAATCTTAAGGGAAGAGAAGCAAATCACCCATAAAAAATAGCAGGAAACAATCACACCAGAGAAGTAAAAGTCGTTGGAGTATGACGAGATAGGTATGACGAGAGCATAGATAGATTGTACATGGATGAGTTTGACATTATAAAAAAGGAAAAGGTGATCAAGTTCTCATAGAGCTAAGATCACAACATGAGAATGATAAATGTCGGTGACATTCATCACAAAACTCATGGATAGCAAGTGAGGATAGTATGAGAGATTGGTAAGTGATGTCTGAAACATTCCTGCTCAGAGTTTATTATCTAAATGATTCGGATGTTGTTGATTGCAAAACATGCCTAGTTATACCGATGCAATCAAGGGATGATGATAAAATACTTCAACTTAGAGTGCAATGCTTGTTATATAATCATGATTGTGATGCACTGTTGAGATGTATGATTACTATGATGGTGCAACATGAGGATGGAGAATTTCATGCACGACCAGAATGATGCATATGACACAATGCAATTATCATGATGCTGACCAAATGATGCATACACCATGATGCAAGGATGATGATGCGTGCAATGTATGCATGTAAGAAATGCATAGAGTATGAGGCATGAGTTGATGATGCACATGACTCGTACCTTGTAACCGTTCTCTCATGACTAACACCTAGGTAGTCCTATATCCTTGAGCGAAGATCAAAAGTTAGGACACTAGTAAGGTTGTATAAGAAGAGATTGCAGTGGGGTTACGTCACATATACCTAGTCACCAGTGCGCTCCTAATGGCTCAATCATATGGCTGCAGCGCACATGAGGCCTTAGGTTCCGACACGGCATCATGGTCATGTGATTAAACACCACCACAAAAGAGTAATAACAACCCCGTAGTGCCAACAGCAACAAGATAGATTTAGGAAACCGAAGACAACCCAAAGTTGTACTGGGCACACACCCGTTAGTCAGTCTATGGATTTTCGATGATGATGCAACACCATGCACTGACCAAAGATGGTAGGTGTTATGATGCATGACTTTTGCTGGGAGAATTGTGTTCAAAAAGTAATTATTGCCATAAATCTTTTTAATTTATCCAAAATCATCTGAGCAAAAATTGAAGGTGCAACTTTCAGATGTTGTAACTAGAATAACCAACAATATAAGGTACAACATCGAGAGAGGATAAACGAATCACTGAATGATGAATTGAAGGATTTGACGATAATTATCAAGGTGTAACCATCAGAGGAAAAGCTCAATACTTCTGCCGAAACAGATTCAAAGCAAGATTAAGGGTTTGATTTAGCGGTCAAGCTAAGATCGGTGATAAGGTTCAATCATGATTCAACTTACTTGATTCACAAAAGGCGTTCTCAACTCTAAGTTAGCCCAGCAGATTACGTTGGCTCCTACAACACAAAGTCTAGGCGGCATTCAGATACAAGCAACACATTTTAGTATAACAATTTAACAAACAAGGCAATCAAATCAATCCAAGATAACATGATGCATGCACGTTCTACACGTCCTCACAAACAAAAATAACTGCCAAGTAATCTTGGTCTTACGTGGTTAAGTACGGTGGCATCATATAAATACGTCTCTCCCTATCATATTTAGTCGATAGATCCTAACCGTTCAGAACCTATCGAATCGTGGTTAGCATTCCTGCAGAAAACCACAAGATATATATACCGAACCTTTCATGCCAGCATGTCATGAAAGCGTCCTCAATCATTACTGTTCACTATAGAAATAGCATCTGTACAATTACCGCCGTACAGACAACGTTAACATACGTTGTGAAAACAACGTATTCACGGGGTACCGCAAAATGCGGGGGTATGAACTGCGATCACCATACCTTGCGCCGAACCATATACTCCCAATGTAGTCAACCGAAGTTGGTACATTGGCAGCATCTCAAGTAGGCCACTGCTTGAGAAACAGCGTTTGGTTCGCATCACCGACGGGAAGGCTAACTCCCCAGTTAGCTGAGGATCCTTACCTTCTTACCTCATCGTCGAAGATGTCGTTACAGAAAGTAAAATTGGGTTGGACATGAATTTAAGTTTCGACAGAAAAGTAATGCTGGTAGTTAGAGTTATATATATATATATATATATACACACTATAGCCACCTCTACTTCCCTCATAAGCATTACCCTAGGGCTTTACGTACTAAGCTCAATCCTTAACGAATCCAACGCGACTTTGCCAAACATTTGTGGGTCAAACTTTTATATTGAAAGCATTTTTAAGGTAAAATGTATCTCCAGAGTAACCTTATAGCTCTAATACCAGCTGTGGCAGAACCAAATCGAATTATACCGGCTCAAGTACGCGAGTCCACTCCTGAGGGCTCCAACGTGCTTCAAACGGTATAATCCCTTGGCCTGTCGGGTAACATCCAGATAAACCACCAATACACAGGATCAAATAAGGTTACCTCACACGAAGGTGAGTCCAGAGATACAGTCACCATCATATCTTACATCACAAGGAATTACATTACAAGAGTTCTAAAAGTAGTACAAAGTTTCAAACTTAGAGAAAACCTTACATACTGTTAGAGTTATGGTTTTTAGCAGCGGAAAAACATACGCGATGATTACAACACGTCGTCAAGACGGATGTCATGCTAAGCCCGGGCACGACATCACTCGGAATCATTGGTGTTAGTCGAGGACGGATCCCATTCCACGGACCAATCATCTAGAAGAGCACAGGGCCAAGGCAGGGGAAGAGTAGGGTCTTCAAAGACTTTACCTGAAAAACATAAACTAGCAAGGCTGAGTATACTAATACTCAGCAAGGCTTACCTGGGATTGGGTATACTTTAGCCCGTAACTAGACTCATGAAGGCATTATAAAGGTTCTGGGTTTAGTTTCAGCTGAAAAGCAACTAAGAATATAACCTACTTTCAAATTTTAGCTTTCAGATTCTAGTTTAATTAGCCATTCTAGGTAAGCACCTACACTAAACAAACAAGATAGAGATTATCATCCATCAAAATTGTTCCATCAATAATTACACTTTTTACTCGATGTGGCAGAAGGGATAAGCAGTCTCATGCATCGTGAGAGGCGGATAATTCCTGAATCGAAATTCAACCTTGCAAGGTAAACCTAACTCACACGCTTGGAATGTCCAACGATAGTTCCGAAGCAACCGTTTACCTTTCATTCTGGGTCGTGGACAGGACCACCACAAGCGACTGCAGGACCATACGCACACCCAATGTGTGCAGAACATACGTCTGCAGCACGACTACAAAACCCGTACTCCTGGTTGCCCTTGCAACACGTATTCCCACACGTCAAATCAAGTAACCAGAAGAACCAAATACATGTGGTGGTCAGTATGTCCACTTGCCGGACTGATTGGTTACTAGGCTTACCGCTTACCATATTTCGCGGTATATGGTTAGTACTTTCAAACGCTTAGCCACCACTACCACATGGTTCGGCCTTAACCACTTTTAACAAAACAGACAGGGTAAACCTTCAGGTCATGATACAGCACACGACCCTGTCCATCATCCTTATAGTGATTACAGGAATGTAAACATTACAACTCCTATATCGTGCGAGTGATAGGAAATCACCCGACTTCTACTGGTCCTATTAGCATAGCAGCTAGTCGGACTCAAGTGCTAGTATCCAACACATTGGTTCCTAGGAGAATGCAGCTAGGGTTCCAAGCAATTCCTAAGAACTTAATGCATAGAATACGTAAATAGATATAGATTGCAGTGTAATTAAAATAGTGGGATATGTCCGGGGCTTGCCTTTACTGGTGGGACTGAAGTCAGTAAAGTTAAGATCTTCCGAACTTTGGTTCGGGGCTTCAGTTAATCCCTTGGTAACATTTGCTTGGTCTTCAGGAATATCCTCTGCAGACTCCTGGGAGATCTTGTAGGTACCGTTTGCAGAAGTAGTCGTATCTACATGCAATGCAACATTACATTCAAAGTGTGCACATAAAACTATCTCAATTCACAATAAAGTTGCATTCTAACATTCACTTAACATAGTACTCACATAACAATCAAAAAGATATGAAACTAAACTTCGATAGAGCTTTAGGTGGATAACCAATTAAAATCGGCTACTCATTGAAGATTACAACAGAGCCGATTGGAAACAGCAGAGGTTTAGTCGATTGAAAGGTGCATTGGTTTCCTAATTGATCGATGAAAGCATCGATTACTTTAGCAGAGGGATGATTCCTAAAGCAGCTGTGTCTTAACTGAGATGTGCTTAAGTGTTATTCTAGGTAACTAGGTGTGGTTGTAGCGACTCGATTACGTCAACACAACTATTGAGTGACGTACAGCCGATTGGAGTGTGGTTAAGGGTATGTGACCGATAGATATATAGCCTATTTCTCAGCCGATAAATCGGCTGATAGAAGTGTGTGGATAAGTATGGGAGAAACTAAGGATTGATCGGCCATATTTGACCGATATGGAAAACAAGTAGAATCGGCTTAGATCGGCCGATAGCAAGAATTCTAGGATTGTGTGTGCATCTCCGATGCATCGACTATGTGCAGCCGATGTAGAACAGAACAAAAGAATTGTATCGGCAGTAGCCGATCTCAGAAAGATAACAACCGTACCAGCTAACCACCCGAGGGTAGAAGCATATCAAAAGAAATGCATCGGCTGGCAGCGGTTACACGAAAACATCATAGATTCAAAGGAAACGGATGCTTAGTGGCTGAGCTGATAGCCGCCGCTGAAGCTTCGCTGCAAAGATGTATAAGCTAAGCAGTAGATACACACGAACTAACAGGGATCCTTATACGAAAAGGGCCTTAAGGAGATTGCAATCAAGACGAGAACAATGTCTTGATGGCGGGGATATGAGCACCTGTGGGAAAGGATTAACTAGATATCACACATCTCTACTTAAGACATACATCCTATGATTTACCTTTCAGCTACAACACATGCATATCACATAAGGTACAAATAAAACACACATTCTCTAATATTTAACCTAGACCACAAATCAAAAACTTTCAACTCAAGATCACAACATTAAAACTTGTAGATTTTGACCCAAGGATTCAAACAAAATTGATTTTGTACTTTTATGAACTTCTTACGAAAATCTATGAAATGTAGAACTTCACTGAGTTGAAATAAAGAAAGCTTTGGAAATTTTACAAAGAACACCCTAGAACTTTCTAAATCAAAGCAATCAAGTCCCTGGTCGGGGAAACAGAAAACAAAAAGATAACGACGATATTCCAGCAAAGGAGTCGCCGGCATTAGTAAGATTTAGTGAATCAGGGCAAACCTTGGGTTAGCCTTGGTTGTAAAGGAGAACGGGTAGAAAGCGAATTCTCGTGGCGAACAAGATCGGCGATAAGAAGAGCTCGACGGTGACGAGATTCCGTGGGTGACAAAGAAGCTTGCCGGGAAGGGTTGCAGTGGGTGGAAGATGACCGAAGGAGTAGTCTCCATGGTGATTCGTGTTGATAGCGGTTGAGCGATCCACGAGGGTAAGAACTGTTGGATGTCGTGGATCATGGGACGAGATGTTGGATCCGGATTGGTTCGCTATGCCAACTCCTCCGCGAACCTCAGGGGTTTTTTCCTGCTCACGAGTTGAACTTCCTCTGCCCACGCACATGCGATGCTAAAGCATGGCCGACCGAACATCCTTGCTTGCATAAGAAGAAATCCTCCTTGACCTGACTGCTCCGGTGCGTGTACTGCCGGCATACTTGCGCAACCATTCGCAAGGCCGCCGCTCCCGTTCTGCTTCCACACCATCGGCCTCCAACTTGCTTGCGCGTGGTTTGTTGCTTTGCATACGCACGTGCCTGCAGAAATGAGCCGAGTCGGCCACTGGTAGAACACTCTCGCTCGCTTCCGCGGACGTGCTAGTCCAAATCCGTTCGGACCTTCGCCGTCGCTTCGCCGCCTTTCTTTCCGGTTCGCCACGCCATAAGCGCTTCTCCGCCTCCGCTAGGATCGAGGTCTGCTCGTACCTGGCCACCTCCAAACTCCCCACGAGCAGTCCGCAGTGCCACCTGACTTCGTCCATTGCCTTCTCCTTGACGGCCTTCGACGTTCTCTACGCGCGACTCTACTGCCCCGTAGGCGGGTCCGCCCCGAATCAACGCGCTGCAGCACCTCCTGCACTACGTGCAACCTTCCTGTACACCAATTCGGTTGCGGCCTGAGCGCGTCCAGCGGAGACACCGCGATGCGCTAGACGCTGCCGTCTTGCACGCCGTTGCCCTGCATGGTTACTCTTCTTCCTCCTGTTGCCGGACCCGCACTCGCCTCGGCCTTGCCGCATCGCAGGTCCCTCCGCGGCCATCCTTGCCAAGTTATCATCGTGCGCGGCCTCGTTGCCCTTCGTGCGGGTCGGTCCCGAGCCGCCACACCTCACCTCCATCCGCACACGTCCGAACCGCGCGCGTCCTTGGCCCGCATCGCGCTGCGACTCACGCGTCTGAATCCGCCCTGCGCGCCAAGTGGGATTCTCCAAGGGCGTATACGCAATTTCAGAAAACTGCAGGGACCTGACTGTAAAGCAAAATTTCCCAACAATCTAGAACCCTAATGAAGAAATGCCCAAAACGAAAGTTGGAGAGTTTTTCAAACTCTACAAAATTGCTTTAGGGCCCAAGTTCAAAAACTCAAAACTTGCATCTTTACACGTGAAATTTTGAACAAAGATTGGATTTGAATTACTTTTGTCCTAAAGAGTAAAATTTTATAATATTCAGGACCTAAATGCAAGCATTTATGACATGTCATGATGACGGGATAGACTCGTCATAATGATTGGATAGACATGTCATAATGACTTGCACCTTTTACACTTTAGTCCTGAGTAACTTTTGAAAATTACTTTTGTAAATCAAATACTTGCATAAAAGGACTTATACTTTTATAAAATTACATAAATACCCTTATTTTCACCACTTTACCCAAAATTTTTACACACTTCAACATACACATTTCAAATGAAACTTTTAGATAAATAAATATATATATTTTTACAAGACATAAAGTAAAAAAAACATATTTGCAAAACTACCCTTCACTTATTTTGAAGTTAACTCCTATCCAATTACATTTTGCAAAAACAACCCTAGGTTTTTCTGTAATTACAAAAATACCCTTTTTTACTTGCACTCTAAATTGTCAAAAACTTCACACAAACACACACAAGCTTTACACTCACAAGCACATACTTCACACTAACAAATATATGTCTAGCATTACAAGTATATGAACTGTCACACAAACCCCGCCAGCCGCCCGATCCGCAGCGGATGATCAAGATTAGATCGCAGATGGATAGGGTCCGGACCGTCAGATCATGATCCAGCGGATCAGATCGATGCGTACCGGTTCGGCCTGGCTATTTTGTTAAAGAGCCCCTGGGTTTTCCCGAAATCAACCTGCAGTCCGGCGCCGTTCAAAAGTATTTGCAGATCAGCCCAGTCTTTAGTGTTTAGACCCCTGGATTCTTTAGAAATAGAACCTGCCGTCCATCACCGGTGTTTTTGCGTGTTAGACCCTTGGTCTAACCTTTAATTAGGTTTAAGTCCCTAGTTTTTGCGCAGAACCCCCTGGAACTTCCTGCTTTCTTGCAGAAAAGCCCCTGGACCTTGTTTTAACCCTAGTTTTCGCGTCTTAGCTCCGTTTTAGGTGGTTCTCGCGCTCACGCAATCGTTGTAACGCGTAGAATAGATTTATCTTAGTTTTGTGTGCTGTTTTGTTGTATTGTTGTACTGTTTCTTATCTTTTGCCTTGGTTGCATATATGTGCTTATGTGGACCATGCTTGGACGTTTCGTTCGTGAGTAGACGTTGAGCCATCGGAGGAGTACCAGGAGCCACTATCTTCAGAAGCCTTTGAGCAGCAGCATGAGAACTTTGAGGAAGGCAAGTATAACATTAACATCCTATCACTTTTAAATACAATTTCATACCGCATTATAATTCTGTACGCCTATAAGGATTTCCTAGCCAGCTTATCCTTTATATATATATATACCTTGGGTTGCATTTTGGTTAGTTGTGCTAGGTGCTGCGCTCTCACATTTAACAGTTCTTTTTAATTAAACTTGATTAATGGTATATGCAACTTGATTCTGAGAGTGGCCCTCTGTGCTGTGTGCTTGAGCGGCTCACGTCTCGTTAAAATATGTTTTTATTAGAAACATGGTTTAGGGGGCCAGCACGGTGCTTAGTGCTTGGTTGGCTACTCTCCATAAGGATCGGTTCATAGAGCGACAACCTAGGACAACCGCGCAACCACAAGACTGGAATGGGACAGTCTTGACTTACTAATTAGGTAATTTTAGTTTGGGAGTAACTTACCTGCGGGGCAAGAGGGGTGGTAAGCTTCCTGCTCCTCCGGCTTGGACTGTGCTGTGTGCTTGTACCCCCGTGAGGTGGGCCCCATCATCGCTGATCCAGAAACCTTAGCGGTTACACCTTACTAACGTGATCCTTTGTAACAGTCTCGTAGTGTGCTTGCTAGTCATCTCACCTAAGGAAGTGTGATGGACAACTAGCGTAGCTCATGACTTGTGGGTAAAGTTGTGCAACCTCTCGAGAGTGTGAAACTGGTATACTAGCCGTGCTCACGGTCATGAGCAGCCCAGATCCTCCGTCCGATTAGTGGGGTTTACCTTTGATGGTTTGGTATGGGTTCTCAGTAGTTCATAATCAGTTCTGATTAATTTCTTATGCAACGTGGGTTCATGGTAATTCATCCACTTGTAGCAAATAGCTTTAATAAAATTTTGCCAATATTAAAAGCTAATGTAGTTGAGTCAGCCAATCTTAGAGCCTCATAGTTTGTGTTATATTTGTTGAGTACAAGTTGTGTACTCACACTTGCCTCCTCTACTCTTCTATTCTCCTTGGGATATCTTCGACTGCTGCTCAGTACCAGGCGACGTGGAGAACTACATCAGCGGACTCGATGATTTCTAGGCGTTGTCTCCCAGCCGACGTCCCTGTGGCGCCCTGTTCTTCATGTATACATTTTACGCTTCCGCATTTCTTGAACCAATTCTTGATTCGGTTGTAATAAAGATTCATTTATGATTTATATTATTTTTTATTCGTGATATGTGTTGTGATATCTTGATGATTCTGTTGTATATATGCGTGACTTGATCCTGGCGCATATGTGACTACTTGGTTTATGTTCTTTATAAACCGGGTGTGACAACAGGGCCAGGTCATAGGCAGTCAGAGTCCTCAGGAGGATTACCTGAAATATAGTTAAATTGCAAGAATGAGTATTCTAATACTCAGCAAGGCTTACCCGTTTTTGTGGCAGAACCGCCTAAATTATTCCGACTCAAGTGCGGTAGTCATCGCTATATAGCTGATAATAACTCAATGCACTTCAAACGGAACAACCCATTGGTCTGTCGGGTCTCCACCCGATACAACCACAGTTCAACAGGATCAAAGCAGGTTTACCTCGCACGAAGGCGAGTTTACAACCACAGCACAGTTCATTGACTTTTAATATACAGAAACACAGATATTATTACAAACCCTTTTCAAACTTATTGTAAACTTATACAAACAGTGTTTAACACGACAAGCTACACAGCTTGTCCAAGTTCACAGTGAAGGAAAATAAACACGTGACTACGCACGTCGTGAAGGTTGACACCGTACTTAGCCTAAAGCTTGGTGTCACTCAGGAGGGTCACTGCTAGCCGGGACGGATCCCACTCCACGGACCAGCCATACGGAACATAAGTTGGCCATGCAGAGCTATCCGTGGGGTTCTCGAAGGTTATTCCTGAAAGATAGACTAGCAAGACTGAGTATACTAATACTCAGCAAGGTTTACCCGGTTCGTGGTATACTTAGTCAGGTAACTAGACTCATGAAGGCATTGGCAAGGTTCTAGGTTTAATTTCAGCTGAAAAGCAACAAAGAGTATGATCTACTTTCAAATTCTACTTGATTAGCCATTCTAGGTAAGCACCTACACTAGACAAGCAAGGTAGGGATTAATATTCATCAAGATTATTCCATCAATAGTTACACTTCTTACTCTATGTGGCAGAAGGAATAAGCAGTCTCAATCTCCGCGAGAAATGGATGATTCTGAATCAAATTTCCAAACCTTGCAAGGCAAACCTAACTCACACGCTTGGAATATCCAACGATAATTCCAAAGCAACCGTTTGCCTTTCATTCGGACTCGTGGAACAGGGCCACCACAAGCGACTGTAGGACCGTACGCACACCAATTGTGCAGGACATACATCTGTAGCGCGACTACATGACCGTACTCCTGTCCGCTGTGCAGAACGTACTCTCGCACGCCGGTGCGTGAGAAAAACTAAATTACGAGTGGTGGGAGGTATGTCCACCCCTCGGGCCGATTGGTTACTAGGCTTACTGCTTTACCATATTTCGTGGCATGTGGCTAGTACTTTCAAACGCTTAGCCACCACTACCACACACTGCGACCTTATCAACTTTTATCAACACAGACGGGGTAACCTTTCTGAGTCATGATTTTGCACAAGACCCCATCCATCATCCTTATAGTGATTGCAGAATAGTACACATTCAACTCCTATATCGCGCGAGTGACAGGAAATCACCCGACTTTTACCGGTCCTATTAGCAGAGCGTCTATGCGATAAGGACTCGGGTACAATACATTGGATTCCTAGGATTTATGCAACTAGGGTTTCATTTCAACTCCTAGATGTAATGCAAGATATATAATATATAAATAAAATTGTAATAAATTGTAATACTGGGGCATGCATCGGGCTTGCCTTCTTGAGTGGGGTCGGGGGCAGGAGTGTCAAAATTTTATGAACTTTGGTTCGGAGCTTCAGTTAGATTCTCGGCGACGTTTGTCAGATCTTCAGAAAACCCTTGGTCTTGTTCAAGGACTAGCTCGTAGTCTCCGTCGTCGAGCGTCGTCGATTCTACATGGTATGCAATGATTTAAGTGAGATGGTGCTTGAGTTAAAGATTTTATTTCATGATAAAGTTGCAATCCAATAAATTAATGAACACAAACTCATGTAACAAGGGATGGGGTTCCAACTACTGTCTATACTTAGGTTATGTCATTTTAATGGAATTACTTTGACGTAATTCGACCAATTTGATTTTTATTTTGAAAACTATAAAGATTCTGACCTTGAATTTTTGTGGATAAGTTTATTTTCAATAAATAAGCTTATGGTGAATTTTTCATAATTTTCTGGAAACAGAGACTAAAGCATTTGAATTTGAATTCAACTTTCAAGTTTAAATTCAAATCTTGGGTAAATAGAACTATAAAGTTTCAAAAATTTAATTATGAACTAATTATCAATATATTAGGTTATGGTAAAAAGATTTAAACATAGAAGCCTTAGGAACATGCTTAATTAAATTCAAACTTCTTCAAATTTGAATTGCAAGAATTTAAAGGAACTTAAACTACAAAATAGTACTAAGTATGAAATTTTTACACTAGCTCACACATGACCTAAAGAAGCTACATACCAACAATTACAAGAAAATAAGTTTATATGCACAAGTTATGCATAAGATACTCTTTTACTTTGAGTTTAAATTAGATCAAAATGCATTTAGTTTCAAACCAAACTTTATTGACAAAAGTGTTAGATTTACATTTCTAGATTCCAACAAAACTGGTTTGGTAATTTTTGGATTTTTCTACCATTTGTTATGAATTTTACAAGCTAGCTGCTTTGCACACATGAAATAATAAAAGAGTTTCGCAGTAAGACCCCTGGTTTCTTGCATATGGGACCCTAATACATAAACCTAGATTACAATTGGGTCCTTGCTAGGGGAAGACGACGGCCGTGGTGTCTGACCGGCGTGTTCTCGCCGGTGATGAGGGTTTGGCCGGAGAAGAACTAGTCCTACACGACCTACATGATCTACTGTGCTCACGGGTGGGTGATGTGCACCAAGACAAGCGACGGAGCATGGCCGGCGATGAGGGATGGCGGCGGCCGTGACGGCGCGGCAGTGTTCCCGATGAGGGGCCGGCGAACATGGGCAGATAGGGCACGCATGAGCTTCACGGGTGTGCGGGGATGCTTTCCCCGTGCCCAATTTGGTCAGAGATGGGTCAGAAGGTGGCGGTCGACGGTAGGGTGGCTCGGGTTCTTACCGGTGGCGATGGCGGCGCGGCGTTCAGCGAGCTGGGATGCTGGAGGGTGGCGGAGAAGTAGTCGAGGAGCTTCTACGGGTTGGTGTGGTGCTGCTGGTGCTCGTGACCGGGGTTAGGGGGCTCTATAACGGTGGGGCGACGGCGAGGCCGAACGGGCGGCGGAACAGCAACTCGTCAGCGCTGCGGTCCGGTTGTTCTGGTGGAGGAAATGGAAATTGGTTGGTTTAGTGAGCTTCTGTGGGTCGAGCCAATGCTGCTGATGCACTGGATCAGGGTCCGGAGGTGATGGGGGTGGCTGTCGATGGTGGGGAGTGGTGGCGGCGGAGGTCCGGTGAGGGATCGAGCTCGGGGAAGAGGAAATGCTGTGGCCTGGGGTGCTCGGGGGAGTAAAGCAAGTCGTAGAGCAACAGCTGAGCATGCCTTAAGGCCAGGAGGGGCATTGCGCATGCGAGCAGGAGCTGGCGACGCTGGCAGCACGCGTGGCGGCATGGGCAGCGGCGGTGCGACATGGAAGAAGCAGGAGTGGCCAGTGCGGGGTTGGGAAGGTGGCGGCGAGGCAGAAGAGGGCACGTGGACTGGTGCAGAGCGGCGCTGGGGCGGCGGGGGCGCTGCACATGGCCGGCAGAGCGGTGGCGGCGCGCGGGCAGAGAAACAGAGGAGGGAGAGGGGAGGTAGACGAAGGAGGACCCATTTGCAAATTTCTGAAAGGATAGGGACCCCACTATAATGTTCAAGTAACTTTTAAACCAGTGCTCAAATGAAGATGGGCCCAAAAGCAAAAGTGTAGGGTTTTTCAAAATCTACAACTTTTCTTTAAGGTTCATTTGCAGAAGAGCAATATATTTGAAACTACTATAAAACTTAGCAAAGTTTCTAAACTTTATATAAATCCTATTTAAAAGCTACACTACATTTACATCCTATGTGTAGTTTCACCTTTATTTGCGATTTAAACACAAGTTTTTGACTTTTGCCAAAACAACCTTTATGTATTTGAATTCCACTTCCCCTTCTCATGTATTTAACACTAAAGGACCTTTATTAATTTATAATTATATAAAACAACTCTTTTTCCTTATCATTTAAATTTTTAAACATACTTTCTTCACATTTTGCACACAATTTCATAACAAAATCTAGTGGGTGACAATGCTAAGTACCTGAGTGTCACAGCCTTCCCCTCTAAAAAGAATCTCGTCCCGAGATTCCGGAACAAGACGGAATTGGATGATCAAGTTTGGAGGTTGATTTGAAAGAAGTGTGGGAAATTATGTCGAAGATAAGATTCGGTTTCCCATGTTGCTTCTTCTTCCGTATGATGGTTCCATTGAATCTTGAATATTCTGATGGTTTCTCTTCTAGTGCTTCTTTCTTTAGTGTCTAATACTCTGATTGGATGTTCCGTATAGGTTAGATCAGGTTCGATTTCGATAGTTTGGGAATCGATGATCTCAGTAGGAACTTTGACGCATTTCCTAAGTTGGGACACATGGATGATGTTATGGATGGCTACTAATTGAGGAGGAAGTTGAAGACGGTAAGCTACGGGTCCACAGATTTCAAGGATTTCAAAGGGTCCGACATAACAAGGAGCAAGTTTCCCTTTTACGCCGAACCTTTGAACACCTCGGGTAGGGGATACTCGAAGATAGACGAAGTCTCCGACTTGAAACTATAACGCTCGCCGGCTTGTGACCAACTCAAAGGAGTTCGACATCGGCAACCGTACAATGCTTCGAACGGGGCCATTTTGAGACTAGTTTGATAGCTGTTGTTGTAAGAGAATTCTGCCAACGATAAATATTTGTCCCAGTTCTTGTCATATTGAAGGACACAGGCTCTAAGCATATCTTCCAAGATTTGATTTACCCTTTCGGTCTATCCATCTGTCTAAGGATGATACGCGGAGCTTCGGATTAGTTTAGTTCCAAGAGCATATTGCAGTTGCTCCCAGAATCGAGCAATAAACTGTGCTCCACGATCAGAAATGATCGTCTTAGGTATTCCATGAAGACGAACGATTTGATCCAGATAGATCTTGGCATACTTTTTGGCATTATATGTAGTATGCACAGGAAGGAAATGTGCAGTCTTGGTCAATCGATCAACTATTACCCAAATGGAGTCATGCCTCAGAGAAGTGTTGGGTAAGCCAACAATAAAGTCCATACTGATATCCTCCCACTTCCAAGAGGGAATAGATAGAGGTTGAAGAATACCAGCAGTTTTTAGATGACTGGCTTTGACTCTTTGGCAGATATCACATTCTGAGACATACCTGGCAATTTCTCGTTTCATACGAGTCCACCAGAAGTTTTGTTTTAGATCCTGGTACATTTTCATACTGCCAGGGTGCATAGAGAATTTGGATAGGTGGGCTTCATCCAATATCTGTTTACGGAGCTTATGGTCCTTAGGTACAACGATACGTTCATTGAACCACAAAACTCCTTCTGGGTCTACTTGGAAACACTTATACTTCCCTTCCCCTTGTGTTATCTTCTGCTTAATGATTCTGACCCCTTTATTGCGTTGTTGAGCTAGAACAATGCTATCCCTAAGCGTGGCGTCAACTGAGAGATGGTTCAAGTCACCTTGGGGAATGATTTCTAGATTAAGCTTTCTCATTTCCCAACAAAGAACCTTGTTGAAAGCTTCTACAGATAAACAAGAACAATGTGCCTTGCGACTAAGTGCATCCGCAACGACATTGGCCTTGCCTGAATGATAATGTACTTCCAAGTCATAGTCTTTGATAAGTTCTAACCAGCGTCTTTGCCTCATATTCAGGTCTCTTTGTGTAAAGATGTACTTGAGACTTTTGTGGTCAGTATAAATATGACACTTCGTACCCATCAAATGATGTCTCCAGATCTTCAGGGCATGAATGACAGCTGCGAGTTCAAGATCATGGGTAGGGTAGTTCTGTTCATGAACCCTGAGTGCTCGTGATGCATATGCAATTACTCGGTTGTCCTGCATAAGCACACAACCAAGTCCGGTTCCTGAAGCATCACAATAGATGTCGAAGGGTTTTGACAAATCTGGTTGAGCTAAGACTGGAGCAGTCGTAAGATGGTCTCTAAGAGTGTGGAATGCCTCTTCGCATTTTTGATCCCAAGAGAATTTAACATCTTTCTTTAGTAGTTCGGTCATAGGTTTGGCTATTCTGGAGAAGTCAGGAATGAAGCGACGATAATAGCCGGCTAGACCAAGAAAACTATGGATCTGATGGACTGATGTTGGAGGTTTCCAATCCATCACTTCTTGTACTTTACTGGGGTCAACGGATATACCGTTACCGGAGATAGTATGGCCCAGAAATTTAACGGTATCTAACCAGAACTCGCATTTGGAGAATTTGGCGTATAAGTGGTGGTCTCTTAATCACTGAAGAATAACATGAAGATGTTTCGCATGATCTTCTGGATTTTAGAGTAAATCAGATTGTCATCAATGAAGACCACAACAAATTTGTCGAGTTCTTGCATGAAGACAGAATTCATGAGATACATGAAATATGCTGGAGCATTGGTGAGACCAAATGACATAACCAGATATTCGTAGAGTCCATATCTGGTAGAGAAGGCTATTTTTGGATTGTCACTCGGCCTGATCTTAATTTGATGATAACCAGAACGAAGATCAATTTTAGAGAATACCTTAGCTCTGGCTAACTGGTCGAAGAGAATATCAATGCGGGGTAGAGGATATTTGTTTTTGATAGTTACCGCATTGAGAGGATGATAATCTACACATAGACTTAGGCTATTGTCTTTCTTTTTCATGAATAGAGCTGGACAACCCCATGGTGATGCACTCGGACGAATGAAACCCTTATCAAGGAGGTCTTGGAGTTGGATTTTTAACTCAGCAAGCTCATTAGGAGGCATACGATAAGGTCTTTTAGAGATGGAGGCTGTACCGGGTTGGAGTTCTATGATAAATTCGATATCTCAGTCCGGGGGCATTCCAGGCAAATCGTCTGGGAAGACATCTGGGTATTCACAAACGATAGGGATATCCTTTAACTTGATCCTAGTCGCAGCATAAGTGCAAGAATTTATATACTCCTGTTGTGGAAGATAGAGAATGGTAGGTTCATGCTCAGATGAATCTATTTCCACGGTTCGGGAAGAGATATCTAATGACACTTGATGCTAGGTCATCCAATTCATACCTAAAAGAACATCCATTCCTTCTAGGTCTAGTAGGAGTAAGTCCGTTTTTATCAAATAACTACCCAGTTGAAGTGGTACCTTTCTACAGATTTGGTTAGATGAGATTTTTCCACCAGGAGTTGCTATCCTATATGCCCCATTTGTAGGAGAGATATCCAAGTCTAGCTTAATTCCACAGTTTGTACTGATAAAACTATGGGTGGCACCAGAATCAAAAAGAATAATCACGGGTTGATGGTTGATAGAAAAAGTACCCGTCATTATTGGTGTCCCCTCGGGGAGTTCGGAGAGAGTGGCGAGGTTCACTCTTCCCTGGCGGACCTGGACCACTTGTTTCTTGCCCTTGCCCTTGCTGCTCGTGTTGGAGGTTTGCCCTTGGAAGGATCTTCTAGGTTGGGGGCAATCCTTGATAAAGTGGGACGGGCTTCCGCAGTTGAAACAACGATAGTTGTTGTTTCCTTGGTTGGCTGGCAGAAAGCTCGGCCGTGGACCCTGTTGTTGTTTGCCCCTGAGGTTGTGATGTCGGTGGTCGATTGAATCGAGCCTGTTGGGATGGTCTGGCTACCCATCTGCCAGGCAAGTTACTTCGAGGCGGTGCTCGAGTAGCGATGTTCTGGACCAACTGATATCTAGGCGGTTGCACCGTTGTGGGTCCAGTGGGTGCCTTCCGCTTCTTTTCTGCTCTGTGGGCTAAGATGCAGTTCTCTTGGGTGATGGCCATATTGACCAGCTCATTGAAATTGTCGGCCTTTACCAAATTCAATCGTTCCTTAAGTTTGATGTTCAGGCCTCGACGAAAACAATCTCGTTTGCGGGCATTATTGTCCGCATGGTATCCCGCGTACTAGCACAAGTGGTTAAAGACTTGTGCATATTGCAGGACAGTGCGGGTTCCCTGAGTCAAATTCAGAAATTCATTGAGCTTTTGCTCAATGAGTCCTTTGGGGATGTGGTGCGCTCGAAAAGCGGTCCGAAACTTGTCCCAAATGACGACATGGCCGGCAGGCTGCATGGCATCATAATGATCCCACCAGATGCGGGCAGTGCCACGAAGTTGTTGGGCTGCAAAGAGCGCCTTGTTCTCATCTGTGCATGGGGCAGACAATAAGGTGAACTTGGACTCGATGGTACGAAGCCAAGCGTCAGCGTCAAGAGGCTCGTCCGCCTTATGGAATAGTGGAGGCTGGGTACTGAGGAAGTCTTGATAACTGGCCGATGGAGGTTCCTCTCGGCCTCGGGATTGGTAATGATATTGGCCCATTTGAGCCTACACAAGCTGGTTGAGAAGTTCTGTTTGTCGGGCCATGACCTCGGCCAGATTTGGAGGTGGCGGTGGCGGTTGCTGGGAACCGCTGGTCTGATCTGCCCGAAAACCTTCCGGGGTTCCGCGAGTAGCTCCAACCATCTAAAACAAAGGAGATGTCCATCATTATCAACATATTCTTACTCCTAATTTCAGATGATACACAGTTGCCAAAAAGGTATGTACATGCTCCATTCAATCAATTCATGCAGATGCAAGGATATTGGGCAAGATGGTAAAACTCGAGGTTTAGATTACTACGCAAACACTGGTGGTCCTTACAATCTTACATCAGGGCGCTTTGACTACTACAAGCCGTTCCATAAGTACACATGCCACCTATAATACAAAAAGTGGCTCTAGACCTAAGTAGACTACGCACTACCTATGTCACATCTTTCTACACTAACTACAACTAGGATGTCACCAACTCAACAAAACTAAAAGTCATCGAAGTTGCCCACGGATGACTGACTGCCTGAAGAGGAATGATGGGGACTAAGAACAGGATCTCCATGCTCAGAATCGAGGTCTCAAACTCCCTCAATTTCCTCTGGATCTTCTTCTTCGACTTCGGGCGCTGGTACAACAGGAGGTGCTGGCTGCTGTTGGAGTTCATTGATTTGAGCATGGGCATCATCAACCTCAAGGATGAGGTCGTGGATTTGTTCCTGGAGAAACTCAATGATCGTGTTGCGTTGGGTGATCATTGCGTCACTCTCGTTGATTTGATCTTCCCGGTGATGAATAGTCTCCTCTCGGGCGGCGATGATTTCATCTTTCTCTGTCACCAAGACTTGAAGCTGCTCAATCTGAGTGACTTGTCGGTCAGTATTCCTGAAGTTACCTTGCGCGATACTGATCAACTCACCCATACCGCGATGTAGTAGAAGTTGATAGTGATGTTGAACATTCATGAACCGGATAGTACCCTGAAGCGCTTCTTCCGTTGAACCTTCCAACCTATGACTTTAAGGTACTATCCTAAGATTCCACTCAGGATTATTAGGATCTGTTGTAGGGAATAGACCGATAGGCTGTCCTGCAACTTCCCTTGGATGCTGATTGCAGAAAAGGTAGATGGCTTCCAGAGCTGCTCCCTCAATAGTATCGACTATATGATAACCTACCACGTCAACTTCGATAGGCTGCCATTGGGAGCGAAAGGGATGTTGAGGAATAGTCATTCTGACTCGACACCTTCTTCCTGGTATTCCACTGCGTCATACTGTGGGGGTTCGGTATAGCAGAACTAACGTAATGATTCCTAAAGAAGATGAGGAAAACCCTCCCAATGTAAGGCATTTGTGTGGAGATGCCCTGCCGGATCCCAAAAGACATTTGAAGGGGCTGCCATCTGCAACAAGAATGCAAATGGTGAGATATGTTTACCCTGCTGAGAACTCACAAGGTGAATAGAATGAGATAATCAATTCTGATAATAGCAAAGACTGGAAATCAGATGGATGCTTAAGGTACTCAACTTAGAGCTACCACGAAAATCCTATTAACCCATTCTAGAGATAAGCATCACGCTATTCGTCCTTAATAGAACAAAACATACATTGCATTCGTGTATTTGATGATGGATTATGCATGCACGCTCTATTCGACCTCACAACCAAAAACAACTGCCGAATATCTTCGGACTTACGCGGTTAATTTCGGTGGCATTACCCATACGTCTCTCACTAATAACTAGTCGATAAGTTCTATCCGTCTTAACCTATTAATCGTGGTTAGGGTACCTGCAAAAGACCACATATATATAACATGAACCTTTTATGGTAGCACGACATGAAAGCGTCCCCAAACAGTACTGTTCACTATAGAAACAGCATCTATACCATTACCGCCGTACAGACAACGTTAACATACGTCGTTAAACAACGTGTTCACGGGGGTACGGCAAAATGCGGGGGGTATGAACAGCGATCGCCATACCCTGCACCGAACCATATACTCCCAATATAACCAATCTAAGTTGATATATTGGCAGCATCTCAAGTAGGCCACTGCTTGAAAAATAGCGTTCGGTTCGCATTACCGACGGGAAGGCTAACTACCCAGTTAGCTGAGGATCCTTACCTTCTTACCTTACCACCGAAGGTGTCGTTACACAAAGTAAAGTTAGGTTGTGCACAAATTTAAGTTTTAACAGAAAGTAGTGCTGCGAGTTAGAACAGGACTATACATATATTTATATTAGCAGCCACCTGATAATTCCCATATAATTCCCTAGGGCTTCGCGTTCTAAGCACCAACCTTAATGAATCCAACGCGATTTGTAAACTCATTTGTTTGGCCAATTTTATCCTGACAACACTTTTTAAGAGCTACTGCAGTTATAAGAGTAAACCTACAACTCTGATACCAACTGTGGCAGAACCGACTGAATTATTCCGACTCAAGTGCGCTAGTCATCGCTATACAGCCGATAATAACTCAACGCACTTCAAACGGAACAACCCATTGGTCTGTCGGATCTCCGCCCGATACAACCACGGTTCAACAGGATCGAAGCAGGTTTACCTCGCATGAAAGCGAGTTTACAACCACAGCACAGTAAGCTCCCAGGCCACTTCTCGTGGCCGGACTTCCACCGGAACCACCTCGCCATTGTTCCCCTCCTCGCCGGTAAGCTCCTGTCGCCGTCGAACCCCTACCTCCACCCCTTCTCCGTCCAATCCGACCACCCCAAAAGCTTCCCCTCCTCCTGCTATAGCTATTAGACCAGAGCTTGGCCACCCTCCTCGCCGGGAAGCCCCTCGCCGACGAGCTCCTCCTCGCCGCCGCCTCGGCCGCCGTGGGAACCCTGCCTCCGATCACCCCCTCTTCCTCCCAAGCCCACCCTTGGATGCGCCTTGAGCTCCTGATGCTCGTGGGCCAACCCTTCTCCCCCCCCCCCCCGACGCCGACCCTCACCGAAATTTGGCCGGCGACATCCCTGCTCTTCTTCCCCGACGAGCCAAGGGCTTATTTGAAAGGATTTGAAAAGTTCTAAGGGACTCCCTGCAAGATTCCAGAACCCGCCCCCCCCCCCAATTCAAAAGCTGTGAACTTCAAAAATGTGTAGAAAATTGTAGAAAATTTAGAAAAATGCCAAACTAGTTTTTTTTGAATCCTTAAGTTAAACTCGATTGTATGTGTGTATTTTCTGATGTAGATTAAATATTAGGAAATGAGTGTTTTATTTGTATCTCATGTTATATGCATGTGTTGTAGCTGAATTTTGAAACTTAGGTTGTATGTCCCATGTGTAGCTTTGTGTAAAAGTTTCAAGTTCTTTACTGCTCAATTTCTTAGAAATTCGAGTACCTTTTGTTGTATGTTGATGGAACATTTAGATTTTATTTAAGGATGCTTTTGATAGTGTTTGTATCTTAAATTTATACCCTAACTTCCTTTTTGCATGTGTAATCCATAGTAAAAGTATTAAGATTAGTAGTAGGCTATAGGCCAAGTTATGGATTTATGCTTGTTTTCAAAGATAATTCATTTATGCTAGTTCTTGCTTATGAAAAATTATGAAAATATTTTAAGGGGTTGCTCTTGAGTAGTGTGTCATGTCCATAAATTTTCAGCCCATGATCAGGTGTAGAACAACTAGAATAAATAGAACTTGATATGATAATGCTATATTCCTAATTAATCAAAATAGGTCCATAATTAAATAATAACCTAGGGTTATTAAAGATAATTAGCTAGTCAAATAAATAAAGTTATTAAATGCAATTAGTGTGATTATTTAAGATAACCAAACATACTACCTAATGTAGTTAGTTTAAATGTTTGGGGTAAACGACCGTGTTACTTAATGTAACTAGGTGGTTTAATTAATACCCGATAAATGACTGCCCAGTATAGGGAAATTGTGTTGTTTGCTAGTATGTAATGTTAAGTTCGTTGGACTGCAACTTTATTGTGAAATAGAATAAAAGTCTATGCATTTTCTAAACTGCATCATTTACATCACATGTAGACTCGACGCTTCTCGCCGACGGAGATTATCAGATTCTCCCGGAAACCGGAGTAGAAGTCTTGGAAGACATCGGGAACGTCGCCGAAGATTTAACTGAAGCTCCAAGCCCAAGTTCGGAAGAATTTATTAATGTCCCTGACCCCAGCCTCTCCAGTGAAGGCAAGCCCCGGACATAGACCCGCTACTTTATTTACACTGCAATCTACATTTATATATATACTTGTGCATTAAGTTCTTAGAGTTGTTTGGAAACCCTAGTTGCATATTCCTAGGAACCGATATACTGAATATTAGAACCTGAGTCCGACTAGTGCCATGCTAATAGGACCGGCAGAAGTCGAGTGATTTCCTGTCAATCGTGCGATATAGGAATTGGTTGTTTACGATCCTGCAATCACTATAAGGATGACGGATGGGGTTATGTGCAGTATCATGGAAAGGAAGGATACCCCGTCTGTGTTGATGAATTTGGTTAAGGTCGTAGTGTGTGGTAGTGGCAGTTAAGCGTTTGAAAGTACTAGCCACATGCCGTGAAATATGGTAAGCAACAAGCCTAGTAACCAATCGGCCCGGGAAGTGGACTCGTCCCCCACCACTCGACTTTTATTTTATGTTTACATGCACCGACGTGTGCGAGTACGTTCTGCAGAGCAGATGGGAATACGATCATATAGTCACGCTGTAGACGTATGTCCTGCACATTGGATGTGCGTATGGTCCTGCAGTCGCTTGTGGTGGCATTGTTCCACGACCCAGAATGAAAGGCAAACGGTTGCTTCGGAATGACCTGTTGGTGTTCCAAGCGTGTGAGTTAGGTTTACCTTGCAAGGGTTGAAATTTGATTTAGAATCGTCCGTTTCTCACGGAAATTGAGACTGCTTAATACTTCTGCCACATAGAGTAACAAGCACAATCTTATGATGAGTAATACTGAGGTATGCTTTAAAAAGACTCTACCTTGCTTGAGTAGTCATAGGTACCTACCTAGAATGATTAAAGGACTAGAACCTGAAAGCTAAAATATGAAATTAAGGACCTACTCTTTGTTGCTTTTCAGCTGAGACAAAACCCAAAACCCCATTAAAGCCTTCATGGTCTAGTTATGGGCTAAGTATACCTAATTCTGGGTAAGCCTTGCTGAGTATTAGAGTACTCAGCCTTGCAATATGATTTTATTTTAGGTAATGTCTCTGAAGACCCTACTCTTCCCATGCCTTGGCCCTATGCTCTGCCTGATGGTTGGTCCGTGGAGTGGGACCCGTCCCCGGCCAACACTAATCATACCGAGTGATGTCATACCAGGGCTTAGCATGATGTCCGTACTAGCGACGTGTATAGTTGTCGTACTTGAAATTCCGCTGCCGTGAACTTGAATCTTTAAACTGGTTTGTAATAATTATATCAATTTGGAACCCATGCTACTTTTGGAAACTCATGTGATATAAATGCCTGTGATGTAAAATATGATGGCGATTGTATCTCTGGACTCGCCTTCGTACGAGGTACCTTGTTTGATCCTGCTCTCGGTGGTTTATCGGACTTTACCCGACAGACCAAGGAGTTACACTATCTGAAGTACGATTGGAGCCCTTGAAAGAGGACTGGCGTACTTGAGCCAGTGTAATTCAGGTTGGTTCTGCCATAGCTGGTATCAGAGCTAACAAGTGTACCCTGAAGATATGATTGGCCTTAAAAATATTTTTAGTATAAAATTTGACCAACAAATTATTTTACAAAGCTACGTTGGTGCCGTTAAGGATTGTGCATAGAGCGTAAAGCCCTAGGGTAATATTCATATGGGAATTAGAGGTGGCTATAGTATATGTATATAACTCTGACTTCCAGCACTACTTTTCTGTTAAACCTTAAATTCATGCACAATCAACTTTACGTTTTGTAACGATGTCTTCGACGATGAGGTAAGAAGGTAAGGATCCTTAGCTAACTGGGGAGTTAACCTTCCCGTCGGTGATGCGAACCGAATGCTGTTTCTCAAGCTGTGGCCTACTTGAGATGCTGCTAATGTACCAACTTCGGTTGACTATATTGGGAGTATATGGTTAGGCGCAGGGTATGAACAGCAATACCCCCGCATTTTTGCAGTACCCCCGCGAATACGTTGTTTTGATAATGTATGTTAATGTCGTCTGTACGGCGATAATTGTACAGATGCTGTTTCTATAGTGAACAGTAATATTTGAGGACGCTTTCATGAGTGCTGGCATGGAAGGTTCATATATATTGTGGTTTTCTACAGGTACGCTAACGACGGTTAAATAGGTTAAGACGAATAAGGATATCCGACTAGCTATTATAGGGAGAGACGAACATATTGTGCCACCGAAATTAATCACGTAAGTCCAAACATATTTGGCAATTATTTTGAGTTGTGAGGACGCGTAGGAAGTGCATGCATATTCCTTGATTTGATTGAATGAGTGGCATGGTTTGTTGTTTTAAGGATGTCTAGAGTGTTGTTAGGTGCTAGTACAGCTATGAAATGGTCATATCGATAGCCTTAGGGTTCAATCTTTCAGCCTTTATCATTTCATCCTCAAGATCTATAACAGCTCTCTGATTTTCAGACTTTGCTGTTATCAGAATAGGTTCTCTTGTTTCTTTTACCTTGTGAGTTTAGCCGGATAGCTGCATTCCAGTCATTCCACAAGTCTAACTCACATTTTTCCGCAGTCTTCTCAAGGTGTATGGTTGAAAACTTGTAATCTCACCATTTGAATCCTTGTTTCAGATGGCAGAGCTTCCAAGGTTCTTTTGGGATTCCATAGGACATGCTCACACCAATGCCTTGCATTTGGAGGGTTTTCCTCGTCTTTTGTGGGAGTCCCTCCAGATGTTTGGCTACACCAAGCCTCCACCTTATGATGGAGTAGAGTATGATGAAGAAGGTGTTCCTCGGTGCAGAGTGAAGATGACTATTCCGCCGCACCCTACTTTATCTCTGTGGCAGCCTATTGAAGTTAATATGATTGGTCATCACCTCGCTGATACTTTTGAAGCGGCAGCTATGGAAGCTATCCACATCTTTTGCGATCAACATCCTAATGAAGTTGCAGGATATCCTATCGGCTTATTTCCTGCAATGGATTCTCGTGACCCAGAATGGACTTTCAGGATAACATACTGTGATCACTTACTGGGAAATCTGGCCGGAGAGACTCTACGCACTGCAGTCAGATTTATGAATGCACAGTACCGCTACCAGACACTTCAGCAGCACGGTATATATCGACCGACCAACATAGCCCAAGGGTATCGTACTCAGATTGGTCGGCAGAATACGCAGATTGAGGAACTCCAAGCCACTGTCACTGCCAAGGAAGAGATTATTACACAGCGGGAAGAAACCATTCAGCATCGAGAGGATCAGATTGTAGAGAGCGATGCTCTTATTGTTCAGCACGACACTGTCATTGATTTTCTCCAGGAGCAAGTTCATGAGCTCAACCTTAATCTTGGCCAAGCTATTGACCATATCAACATGCTTCACGAGCAATCAGTGCAGCCTGTTGTTGATGAGTTTGAGAGTGAAGAAGAAGAACCAGAAGAAGTTGAAGGAGTCTCCGGGATCGATTCTGAGCATGGAGATCCTGTTCTTAGCCCCCATCATTCCTCTTCCGACAGTCAGTCATCCATGGGCAACCTTGATGACCTTTAGTTCATTTGAGTTAACGACATCCTAGGTGTATATAGTGTAACATAGTGAGACATGGGAGTGAGTAGTTAGATGACCTGCGAGCCACTTGTTGTAGTATATGTGGCAAACCTATGTACGGTTTGGTTTGTAGTAAGGAACAACGTAATATAAAATGGAATAAGTTTCAGTGATAATGTAAATCTGAGTTGCTGTTTGGATTGTTGAGTTAATACTTTGTGACTTGGATTTATTACCCGGCACTGTTTCAGTATGTGTTATTCTGGTACCATATGATTTCTGAAAGTAGAAGCAAGTATTGGTGAATGCTAATGGACAACTTCTATATTTCAGATGGTTGGCGCTACGCGCGGAACCCCGGAGGGATTCAGACCAGACCAGGCTAGTGGTTCACAACAACCACCTCCGCCACCACCAAATCTAGCCAAAGTGATGGCCCGTTAGACCGAACTCCTGGACATGCTAGTGCAGGCCCAGCAACATCAGTTCCGTTCTCCTCAACGTGGACGTGAAGAAAATCCATCGGCTGGTTATCAGGATTTCTTCAGTACGCAGCCCCCGCTCTTCCATAAGACTGAAGAACCCATTGATGCAGATGCCTGGCTCCGTACCATCGAATCCAAGTTTGCATTACTCTCCGTCCCATGCTCCGAAGCAAACAAAACTCTCTTCACAGCCCAACAGCTTCGTGGTACTGCTCGCATTTGGTGGGACAACTACTATGTTATGCAACCGGAGGGACATGTTGTCACTTGGGAAGAATTCAAGGCTGCCTTTAGAGCGCACCATATCCCGGAAGGACTCATTGAGCGAAAGCTCAATGAATTTTTGGCACTTACCCAAGGAAACCGCACTGTACTTCAATACACACAGGCTTTCAATCACCTGTGCCAGTACGCGGGCTATCATGCTGACACGGATGCTAAGAAAAGAGATCGATTTCGTCGCGGACTAAACACCAAGCTGAAGGAACGCTTGAATCTGGTCAGGGCTGACAACTTCAATGAATTGGTCAACATGGCCATTACCCAAGAAGATTGTATTTCAGCCCATCGTGCTGAGAAAAGGCAGAAAGTATCGCCTGGACCTTCGAAGTTACAACCTTCGAGGTATCGGTTGATTCAGAACCCAGTTCCCCGAGCTCCGCCCCGAAATGTTCCAGCAGGCTATTACCCGGCACTGTTTCAGCTAAACCCCTATTGCTTCCAATTGGCTCTGTTGTAATCTTCAACAACTAGCCGATTTCAGTTAATTGTCCACCTAAAGCTCCATTTAAGTTTAGTTTCAGATCTTTTTAGTTGTTCTATGAGTAATATGTTAAATGAATGTTGGATTGCAACTTTATTGTGGAATAAGATAGTTTTGTGTGCACACGTTGAATGTAATATTGCATTGCATGTAGATACGACTACTTCCGCAAACGATACTTACAAGATCTTCCAGAAGTCTGCGGAAGATATTTCTGAAGACCAAGTGAACATCACCAAGGGATTATCTGAAGCCCCGAACCAAAGTTCGGAAGATAATAATACTAACATCCCTGACTCCAGTCCCACCAGTAAAGGCAAGCCCCGGTGCATAACCCAGTAATTAAATTACTACATTATGCAATCTTATGCTTATATATTATATCCTGCATTAAGTCTAGGAGTTGAAATGGAACCCTAGATGCATTGATACTAGGAACCAATGTATTGAACTTGAGTCCATATCGGCTAGATGCTCTACTAAATAGGGCCGGTAAAAGTCGGGTGATTTCCTGTCACTCGCGCGATATAGGAGTTGCTTGTTTACGATTCTGCAATCACTATAAGGATAATGGACAGGGTCATGTGCGATGTCATGACCTGAAGTTTTACCCTGTCTATTTTGTCAAAAGTGGTTAAGGTCGAAATGTGTGGTAGTGGTGGCTAAGCGTTTGAAAGTACTAACCACATGCCGCGAAATATGGTAAGCGGTAAGCCTAGTAACCAATCGGCCCGGCAAGTGGACATACCTCCCACCACTCGTAATTTGGTTCTTCCCACGCACCGACGTGCGGGAGTACATTCTGCATGGCAGACAGGAATACGGGTTTTGTAGTCGCGCTACAGACGTATGTCCTGCACAATTGGTGTGCATACGGTCCTACAGTCGCTTGTGGTGGACCTGATCCACGACCCGGAATGAAAGGCAAACGGTTGCTTCGAAACAATCTGTGGATGTTCCAAGCGTGTGTGTTAGGTTTACCTTGCAAGGTTGAATTTGATTCAGGAATCGTCCGCATCTCACGATGATTGAGACTGCTTATCCCTTCTGTCACATCGAGTAAAAAGTGTATTTATTGATGGAACAATTTTGATGGATGATAATCTCTATCTTGCTTGTTTAGTATAGGTGCTTACCTAGAATGGCTAATCAAGCTAGAATCTGAAAGCTAAAACTTGAAAGTAGGTTATACTCTTAGTTGCTTTTCAGCTGAAAATAAACCCAGAGCCATTTCAAGCTTTCATGAGTCTAGTTATGGGCTAAAGTATTCCCAATCCCGGGTAAGCCTTGCTGAGTATTAGTATACTTAGCCTTGCTAGTTTTATGTTTTTCAGGTAAAGCCTTTGAAGACCCTACTCTTCCCCTGTCATGGCCCTGTGCTCTTCCAGATGGTTGGTCCGTGGAATGGGATCCGTCCCCGGCCAACATTGGTGATGTCAAGTGATGTCGTGCCCGGGCTTAGCATGACATCCGTCTTGACGACGTGTGGTAAATCGTCGCGTTTGTTTTCCGCTACCAAAAACCATAGCTTTAACAGTTTGTAATGTTTTCTCTAAGCTTGAAACTTCGTACTGCTTTTAGAAAACTCTTGTAATGTAATCCCCTGTGATGTAAAATATGATGGTGACTGTATCTCTGGACTCACCTTCGTGTGAGGTAACCTTATTCGATCCTGTATCGGTGGTTTATCGGGACGCTACACGACAGGCCAAGGGATTATACCGTTTGAAGCACGTTGGAGCCCTCGGGAGTGGACTCGCGTACTTGAGCCGGTATAATTCAGGTTGGTTCTGCCACAGCTGGTATCAGAGCTATAAGGTTACCCTGGAGATACATTTTACCTTAAAAAATGCTTTCAGTATAAAAGTTTGACCAACAAAATGTTTGGCAAAGCCGCGTTGGATTCGTTAAGGATTGTGCTTAGTACGTAAAGCCCTAGGGTAATGCTTATGAGGGAAATAGAGGTGGCTATAGTATATATATAACCCTAACTACCAGTATTACTTCTCTGTCAAAACTTAAATTCATGCACAACCCAACTTTACTTTCTGTAACGACACCTTCGACGATGAGGTAAGGAGGTAAGGATCCTCAGCTAACTGGGGAGTTAGCCCTTCCCTCGGTGATGCGAACCGAACGCTGTTTCTCAAGCAGTGGCCTACTTGAGATGCTGCTAATGTACCAACTTCGGTTGACTACATTGGGAGTATATAGTTAGGTACAGGGTATGAGCAGCAATACCCCCGCATTTTGCGGTACCCCGTGAATACGTTATCTTGATAACGTATGTTAACGTTGTCTATATGGCGGTAATCGTACAGATGCTGTTTCTATAGTGAACAGTAATGATTGGGGACGCTTCCATGACATGGTGGCATGAAAGGTTCGGTATATATATTGTGGTTTTCTGCAGGGATGCTAACCATGATTCGATAGGTTCTGAACGGTTAAGATCTGTCGATTAGATATTATAGGGAGAGACGTATCTATATGATGCCACCGTAATTAACTACGTAAGACCAAGATTACTTGGCAGTTATTTTTGTTTGTGAGGACGTGTAGTACGTGCATGCATCATGTTATCTTGGATGGATTTGATTGCCTTGCTTGTTACATTGTTGTGTTAAGATATGTTGCTTGTATCTGAATGCTAGTCTCGACTTTGTGTTGTAGGAGTCAACGTAATCTTCTAGGCTATCTTAGAGTTTGGAAAGTCTTTTGCGAATCAAGTGAGTTGGGTCATGTTTGGACCTTATCACCAATCTTAGCTTGACAGCCAAATCAAACCCTTGATCCTACTCTGAATCTGTTTTGGCAAAAGCATTGAGGTTTTCCTTTGATGGTTAAACCTTGATAATTATCGTCAAATCCTTCAATCCATCATTCAGTAATTCATCTATCCTCTCTTGATGTTGTACCTTATATTGTGGGCTATTCTGGTTACAACATCTGGAAGTTGCACCTTCAGTTTTTGCTCAGATGATTTTGGATAAATTAAAAAGGATTTATGACAATAATTACTTTCTGAATACAATTTTCCCGACAAAAGTCATGCATCATAACATATACCATCAAAAGTATGAGTCAGTGCATGGTGTTGCATTGTCATCGAAAGTTCGTAGACTGACTAACGGGTATGTCTCCAGTACAACTTCGGGTTGTCTTCGGTTTCCTTAGTCTATCTTGTTGTTGTTGGCACTACGGGGTTGCTATTCCTCTTTTGTGGTGGTGTTTAATCACATGACCATGATGCCGTGTGCTGCAGCCACATGATTGAGCCATTAGGAGCGCATTGGTGCCTAGGTATATGTGACGTAACTCACTGCAATCTCTTTTTATGCAACCTTACTAGTGTCCTAACTTTTGATCCTCACTCAAGGATATAGAACTACCCAGGTGTTAGTTACGAGAAAACGGTTGTAGGGTGCGAGTCATGTGCGTCATTAACTCATGACGATATGCATCATACTTTATGCATTTCTTACGTGCATACATCACAAGCATCGTCATCCTAGCATCATAGTGTATGCATCATTTGGCCAGCATCATGATAAGGGCATTGTGTCACATGCACCATTTCAGTCGTGCATGGAACCCTCCATCCTTGTGTTGCACCATCATTGTAATCATACATCTCAATAGTGCATCATGTTCATGGTTATATATCGAGCATTGCACTCTGAGTTGGAGCATTTTATCATTATCCCTTGATTGCATCGGTATAAATAGGCATGTTTTGCAATCAACATCATCTAAATCATTCAGGTAATAAACTCTGAGCAGGAATATTTCAAACATCACTTATCAGTCTCTCGTACTATCCTCACTTGCTATCCATAAGTTTTGTGATGAATGTCGCCGACATTTATCGTCCTCATATTGTGATCTTAGCTCTATGAGGACTTGATCACCTTTCTCTCTCTTCTCTCGTTATGCTCATACATGTACAATCTATCCATGCTCTCGTTATACTCATCTCGTCATACTCCAACAGCTTTTACTTCTCCGGTGTGATTGCTTCCTGCCGCTTTTGATGGGTGATTTGCTTCTCTTCCCTTAAGAGTCCTTCGTCCTGAATCTCGGGATGAGATTCTTTTTAGGGGGGAAGGCTGTGACAGTTCATATACTTGTAAGCTAGGCACATTATTTGTTAGTGTGAAGTATGTGCTTGTTAGTGTAAAGCTTGTGTGTGTTTAAGTAAAGCTTTTAAAAATTTAAATGCACATAAAAAAGGTATTTTTATAATTACAGAAAAACCTAGGGTTGTTTTTGCAAAATGTAATTGGATAAGGGGTAACTTCAAAATAAGTGAAGGGTGGTTTTGTAAACACGTTTTTCTTACTTTATCCCCTGTAAAAAATAATAAAATAATAAAATAATAATAATAAAATAATATAAAAATATGTATATATCCAAAAGTTTCATTTGAAATGTATGTGTTGAAAAGTGTAAAAAGGTGAATTGTAAAAGTAACTTTCAAAGTTACTAAAGGCTAAAGTGTAAAAAGGTGCAAGTCTATCCAGTCATCATGACATGTCTATCCAGTCATCATGACATGTCATAAATACTTGCATTTAGGTCCTAAATGTTATGAAATTTACACCCTTTAGGATAAAAATATTATAATTTTGATTTTAGACCAAGGTTTTAATTTAACACTTCATTCTTTGAGTTTTTGAATTTAAACTCTAAAATAAAGTTGTAGGATTTGAAAAGTTGCACAACTTTTATTTTAAACACTTTTTCATTTGAGCTCTAGAATAGTGGGAAAACTTAGTTTACAATAAGGTCCCTGTATTTTCTGTAATTGCATAAAAGTCCCTGACTGCATTCCGCTTTGCTTCCTCTTCTATTTCTTTTCTGTGGGCTCTGCGCTGCCCCTGCCACGGCCGCGGCGTCACCCACGCACGGCCATTAACTCCACCGTGGCCTTATCCTCTCCCAGCGCTGTTTACTTCCCCTCCTTTTCTTCCTTGTCCTGCTCAAGCCAAGCCGAGCAGACCACCCAGCTCTTTTTCTTTCTCTCTCCCTGTCTCTGATTTTCTCTTCACCGAGCAAAGCAAATCAGGGCATGCAGCCGCAAGCACCCCGGCATCCTAGCACCTCCACCTGCTCTTTTTCCCCCTCTGTGTTAGCAATAATTTGGACATGGGAGTGTTAGCAGTGTGCGTGCGTCTGTTAGTGTGTGTGAGTTGCGTTTTTGTTAGCATGTTAGGTGTACGTGTGTGTGTGTACTGCGTGCGTGCGTGCTCTTGCATAAACGAGCGCACCAGCAGCAGTTGTGTGTGCATGGCGTGTGTCGCCAAGGCCCGGCACAGGCGGCAGATGAGCTGCGGCCACGGCGCGCTGGTGGACCGGGTCATGCGTGAGCTGCAGGGAAGCTCCGGTGGCCACGGTTGAAGTTAGTTAGGGGAGTGGTGTACATGGCGCTGATCTGCATGGGTGAGGCCGCGTTGTCCGGACGAGCGATTGGCTCATGGCGACGTCGAGCGGGTCCTGCGGATCATGGCGTGGAGGCCGGCTCCTGGCCGTCATTGCGGTCGGGGCGTTCGTCGCCGGAATTACTGTGCGTCTCCTTCCTTGCGTTCGTGCACGAGTGATCAGGAGAGGGAGAGTTCCTGGCTGTGCCAACATGTTTCCCTCACGCAAGCACAACAGCAGCACAATGACGACGACGACCCCACATCCGGCAACCCCGTCGTGTCCCTCGCCACGACTGCAACGAGCTGCAGCAGATGGAACTCGCCATCACCGGTCATCCCGACACCGCCGATCGCTTGCTGGATGATAACCACGCTAACCAGGAGCTGTTCCCGAACCTCGTTGCCATCGCATCTGCAACCGGGAGGACTAGCTGCAAGGTGAAACCAAGTTGTTGCCTTCCTCGCCCAGAACCTGTTCGACGATATGCCTAGGCCATGCTACTGTCCGGCGCCGCCGTTCCTGACAAGCTAACCTGCAAGCCGCCATCACCGCCGGTGAGAAACCGAGGGCCTCTCTGCGAAACTATTTTATTATTTCATGTGCGCAAAGCAGCTAACTTGTAAAATTTGTAGGAAATCATAAAAATACCAAACTAGTTTTGTTTGAATCCTTAAGTTATCCTCGACTACTTTTATATAGAAAGTTTAAGCGGTATGTGTGTAGTTTTTGATGTAAATTAAATATTAGGAAATGAGTGTTTTATTTGTATCTCATGATATACGCATGTGTTGTGGCTGATTTTTGGAACTTAGGTTGTATGTCCCATGTGTAGCTCTGTGTAAAAACCTCGAGTTCTTTACTGTTCAATTACTTAGAAATTCGAGAACTTTGTTGTATGTGATGCAATGCTTAGATTTTATTAAGGATGTTTCTATTAATATTTATATCTGAAATTTATACTCTAACTTCCTTTTCGCATGCGTAACCCATAGTAAAAATATTAGGATTAATATTAGGCTATACACTAAATTATGAATTTATGCTTATTTTCAAAGAAAATTCATGAACAATAGCTCTAGTTCATGAAAAATTATGAGAATATTTTGAGGTGTTATTCTTGAGTAGTGTAATATGTTCACAAATTCTCAACTCATGATCAGGTGTAGAACAACTAGAATAAATAGAACCTGATATAATAATACTATATTGCTAATTAATCAAAGTAGGTCCATAATTAATGATAACCTAGAGTTATTAAAGATAATTAGCTAGCCAAATAAATAAAGTTATCGAATGTAATTAGTGTGATTAATTAAGATAACCAAACATGCTACTTAATGTAGTTAATTTAAATATTTGGCGTAAACGACCATGTTACTTAATGTAACTAGGTGGTTTACTTAATACTCGATAAATGATTGCCCAGTAAAAGAATGAATGATATGATTGGTAAATAGAATGTTGTTTATTTTGCATTGTTGATAAGTCTGATAGTATTAGCTTATAATTTAGTGGTGTTAAACCAATTTACCTAAAAGTATGCATTACAACTTGTATGCCATATTGATGTGATAGATCTGTGTGATGTTTAGTAAGCCCTTTCACACGAGTGCTCATGCCTTTGCCCTTGTCTTGATTGCAAACTTGTTAGAGCCCCTTTCTATATAAAGATCCTGGTTATGCCTTGTGTATCGACTGCTTAGTCAGTACACCTTTGTGCTATGCTTCAGCAATCGGCTACTAGCTCAGCCGATTTTTGATAGGCATGACCCTATCGGCCATATGCCTTTTGGCTGCGGATCTGTAGGACCTCCGTCGGCTATATGCTTACCAACCACACGCCTTCTTTAGCTGCACATCTATCGGCACAAGCCTATCAACCACATCCTCTTCAGTCTAGTTCCGCACTTGTGGTTCCATCAGCCTAGACCAAGTGTAGTGTTCTGTTCCACCTAGTTCTTGTAACAGGTCTGACTTAGATAACCCCATTGGCTGTACATCACTCAATTGTTGTACTGACATAATCAAGCTGATGCAACCACACCTAGTTACCTAGGATAACACTTAAGCACATCTCAGTTAGGCACAGCCAGTGCAGAGTAGGACAATCAGCTACACGGCTGATATGCCCCAGTAGATATAGGAGAATATTAAGGATGAAAACCGGCTACACAGCTGATCCACCAATCGGCTGAATACGCTGAAACACAGATCGTACGGATACATAGTTCAACTAGTCTACCAATACACCATCGGCTAGTTACTTGCACTAGTCAACTAGCTATGCCGATACATCACTCGACTAGTTCTACCCGATGTGTAAATCGGCAAATGTGCCGATGCACTAAATCGGCTAGAAGGCCAAATCACCGATCGACTAGTACACGTACACAAATCGGTTCAGCCGATGTTCACTAATCGACTAGTTTTGCTAAAGCATGGATCGGCTATGCTGATACGAACGCGATCAGTTAAGTACGCCGATACTCACACAGATCAGTTAAGACACAGTTGCTTTAAGAAACACCCCTCTGCTAAAATAATCGATACCTTCGTCGATCAATTAGGAAACCCTATCAATCGGCTACACAGGCCAAAGTACACAACCCTAGGTCAGTAAGATAGCACAGTCGACACGCCCCTGTTTGGCACAACCAAGGCGCATCAATTGGCTAAACCTGATGCACCCTCGTCGACTAAGGCAAGCCAATACACCAACCATCAGTTAGGCAAAAACATGCTGATAACTAAATCCAATCAGCAATATCCTTTCTTGTTCTATCCTTGGAACACTGTACCTTTAATATTCCTACCTCTATCAGCCATTTTAACCTTAGGTGAAACCAAATCGGTTAATCTCTTTTGCTCATATAAAGAAACTACTCATGCCGATTTCTCTTCTAAACAGAAATCAGCAGATTTCCTAATACTGTGTATCCTTCTTTACCAATTCTATCAGCTAAACCCCTATTGCTTCCAATTGGCTCTGTTGTAATCTTCAACCACTAGCCGATTTCAGTTAATTGTCCACCTAAAGCTCCATTTAAGTTTAGTTTCAGATCTTTTTAGTTGTTCTATGAGTAATATATTAAATGAATGTTGGATTGCAACTTTATTGTGGAGTAAGATAGTTTTATGTGCACATGTTGAATGTAATATTGCATTGCATGTAGATACGACTACTTCCGCAAACGATACCTACAAGATCTTCCAGAAGTCTGCGGAAGATATTTCTGAAGACCAAGTGAGCATCACCAAGGGATTATCTGAAGCCCCGAACCAAAGTTCGGAAGATAATAATACTAACATCCCTGACTCCAGTCCCACCAGTAAAGGCAAGCTCCGGTGCATAACCCAGTAATTAAATTACTACATTATGCAATCTTATACTTATATATTATATCCTGCATTAAGTCTAGGAGTTGAAATGGAACCCTAGATGCATTGATACTAGGAACCAATGTATTGAACCTGAGTCCATATCGGCTAGATGCTCTACTAAGGGCGTGTTTGGTTTCGCTTAAAATCGGATTCTCGGTGGAAAAAAGCGAGAATCCCGCCAAACGCTTTGACTGTAAGCTTGATTTTTTCTACCGTTGCTTCTTCATGAATCCGAAATACAACTAGCGACCGCTTTTTCTCATCGGCATCCTTCCCCTCGATTCGCAGGGAAGCGAACGCATTTTCCTCCGCTACCCCTCCCTCACCTCCCCACCCCGTGCGCCAGCGCCTCTCCCTGCCGCCGGCCTCCTCTGCACCGGCTCCCGCCCCCCTGCGCCCCTCCCCATCTCCAGGATCCCAACCGAACAAAGCAGACCCACGCGTCCGGCCGTCCAGGCGCCGCCATGGCCGCGTGGTGCCTCCGTCGTGCGGGCGCCGCCCTCGCCGCCTCCTCCGCCGTTGCCGTGGCCCTCGCTGCCTCCTCCGAACCCTCCGCCACGGCCCTCGACGCCGCGTGGCAGCGCGTGGCCCAGCCGGGGGTCGCGCCGCCCCCTCGCGACGCGCAGCGCGCGGCGCTGGCCAGGTCCACGCCCGCGGAGCCCCTTGACGTGCTCGTCGGCGGCGGAGGAGCAACTGGATGCGGCGCAGCGCTCGATGCCGCCACCCGTGGACTTCGGGTTGGCCTCGTGGAGCGCGAGGACTTCTCCTCCGGGTCTTCCTCCCGATCCACCAAACTCATCCACGGGGGTGCGTGGCCTTCTGCGAACCTAATAATCCCCACTGAGAAGATCTCTTTTGCTAGTAAATCTTTCCATTTTTTATTTTTTTATCAAATGCTGCCCCCAAAATTGGACTCATATCGAATCCTTTGTTATAGCTCCTGGGTTAGTGGTCCGACGAAGCGTGAAAGATCAAATTTTTGTAGCACTTTGGTGAATCACTGTGGCTATTGATGTTTGATGTGTCAGGGTCGATAGTGTTGTGCGGTAGCCTAGGATATCGAATTAGGCTCAAGGATAAATTGAAAATGGGCTAGGAGAACAGAAAAGATAAACTAACTGTAAGCGCTAACTCATTAATCTATGTTCATCATGACTATTATTTATTAGTTTATTTTATCATTATTATGTGTTTTATGACTATAATTATACTAATAATATACTTAGAATTGAAAATGATACAGAAATTCTATCAAAATGAGCTATTACATGACTCAGGGGCATATAGGTCATTTTACAGTCAGAACAGACAATTCAGTACAAATAATCAGGATTGCCAAACACCCTAGATTCTTCAGACAACAGATTCTCCAGACAGCGGATTATCAGAAAATCTTGATTCTCAGATAAGCGATTCTCAGATAAGCGAAACCAAACAGGGCCTAAATAGGGCCAGTAAAAGTCGGGTGATTTCCTGTCACTCGCGCGATATAGGAGTTGCTTGTTTACGATTCTGCAATCACTATAAGGATAATGGACAGGGTCATGTGCGATGTCATGACCTGAAGTTTTACCCTGTCTGTTTTGTCAAAAGTGGTTAAGGTCAAAATGTGTGGTAGTGGTGGCTAAGCGTTTGAAAGTACTAACCACATGCCGCGAAATATGGTAAGCGGTAAGCCTAGTAACCAATCGGCCCGGCAAGTGGACATACCTCCCACCACTCGTAATTTGGTTCTTCCCACGCACCGACATGCGGGAGTACGTTCTGCATGGCAGACAGGAATATGGGTTTTGTAGTTGCGCTACAAACGTATGTCCTGCATAATTGGTGTGCGTACGGTCCTACAGTCGCTTGTGGTGGACCTGATCCATGACCCGGAATGAAAGGCAAACGGTTGCTTCGGAACAATCTGTGGATGTTCCAAGCGTGTGTGTTAGGTTTACCTTGCAAGGTTGAATTCGATTCAGGAATCGTCCGCTTCTCACGATGATTGAGACTGCTTATCCCTTCTGCCACATCGAGTAAAAAGTGTAATTATTGATGGAACAATTTTGATGGATAATAATCTCTATCTTGCTTGTTTAGTATAGGTGCTTACCTAGAATGGCTACTCAAGCTAGAATCTGAAAGCTAAAACTTGAAAGTAGGTTATACTCTTAGTTGCTTTTCAGCTGAAAATAAACCCAAAGCCATTTCAAGCTTTCATGAGTCTAGTTATGGGCTAAAGTATTCCCAATCCCGGGTAAGCCTTGCTGAGTATTAGTATACTCAGCCTTGCTAGTTTTATGTTTTTCAGGTAAAGCCTTTGAAGACCCTACTCTTCCCCTGTCATGGCCCTGTGCTCTTCCAGATGGTTGGTCCGTGGAATGGGATCCATCCCTGGCCAACATTGGTGATGTCAAGTGATGTCGTGCCCGGGCTTAGCATGACATCCGTCTTGACAACGTGTGGTAAATCGTCGCGTTTGTTTTCCGCTGCCAAAAACCATAGCTTTAATAGTTTGTAATGTTTTCTCTAAGCTTGAAACTTCGTACTTCTTTTAGAAAACTCTTGTAATGTAATCCCCTGTGATGTAAAATATGATGGTGACTGTATCTCTGGACTCACCTTCGTGTGAGGTAACCTTATTCGATCCTGTATCGGTGGTTTATCGGGACGCTACCCGACAGGCCAAGGGATTATACTGTTTGAAGCACGTTGGAGCCCTCAGGAGTGGACTCGCGTACTTGAGCCGGTATAATTCAGGTTGGTTTTGCCACAGCTGGCTGGGGCTGAAGTCAGAAATGTCAATATCTCTCGAACTTTGGTTCGGGGCTTCAGTTAATCCCTTGGTGATGTTTGCTTGGTCTTCAGGAATATCCTCTGCAAACTCCTGGAAGATCTTGTAGGTACCGTCTGCGGAAGTAGTCGTATCTACATGCAATGCAACATTACATTCAAAGTGTGCACATAAAACTATCTTACTTCACAATAAAGTTGCAATCCAACACTCATTTAACATACCACTCATATAACAATTAAAAAGATTAGAGACTAACTTGGGTAGAGCTTTAGGAGGAACAACTAATTAGAATCGGCTATTTTTTGAAGATTATGACAGAGCCGATTGGGACAACAGAGGTTTAGCCAATAGATATGCTTTGGTCGTGCTTAACAGAGGCGTGTCTATTGTGCTATCTTATTGATCTAGGGTTGTGTACTTTGGCCGGTGTAGCCGATTGAGAGGTGCGTCGGTTTTCTAATTGATCGATGAAAGCTTCGATCATTCTAACAGAGGGGTGATTCCTAAAGCAGCTGTGTCTTAACTAATCTATGTGGGTATCGGCATACCTAGCCGATCACGTGCGTATTGGCATAGCCGATCTATGCTTTAACAAAACTGGTTGATTGTGTGAACATTGGCTGAGCTGATTTGTGTACGTGTTCTAGTCGATCTGTGAATTGGCATGCTAGTCGATTAGTGCGAGTAACTAGCCGATGGTATATTGGTAGACTAGTCAAACTATGCATCCGTATGGTCTGTGTCTTGGCATACTCCACCGACTGGTGGGTCAGCTGTGTAGCCGGCCTTCAGCCTTAATGTTTTCCTATATCTATTGGGGCATATCAGCCGTGTAGCTGATTGTTCTACTTTGCACTGGCTGTGCCTAAATGAGATGTGCTTAAGTGTTATCCTTGGTAACTAGCTGTGGTTGCATCGGCTTGATTACGTCAGTACAACAATTGAGTGACGTACAGCCGATGGGGTTATCTAAGTTAGACCTGTTACAAGAACTAGGCGGAACAGAACACTACACTTGGTCTAGGCTGATGGAACCACAAGTGCGGAACTAGACTGAAGAGGATGTGGTTGATAGGTTTGTGCTGATAGATGTGCAGCTAAAGAAGGCGTGTGGTTGGTAAGCATATAGCCCATGGAGGTCCTATAGACCCGCAGCCAAAAAGGCATATGCCCGGGTCATGTCTACCAAAAAAAAATCGGCTGAGCTAGTAGTCGATTACTGAAGCACAGCACAAAGGTGTATTGACTAAGCAGTCGATACACCAGGCATAACCAGGATCTTTATATAGAAAGGGGCTCTAACAAGATTGCAATCAAAACCAGAGCAAAGGCATGAGCACTCGTGTGAAAGGGATTACTAAACATCACACAGATCTATCACATCAATATGGCATACAAGTTGTAATGCATACTTTTTAGGTAAATTGGTTTAATACCACTAAATTATAAGCTAATACTACCAGACTTATCAACAATGCAAAATAAACAACATTATATTTACCAATCATATCATTCATTCTTTTACTGGGCAATCATTTACCGAGTATTAAGTAAACCTCCTAGTTACATTAGGTAACATGGTCGTTTACGCCAAACATTTAAATTAACTACATTATGTAGCATATTTGGTTATCTTACTTAATCACACTAATTACATTCGATAACTTTATTTATTTGACTAGCTAATTATCTTTAATAACTCTAGGTTATCATTAATTATGGACCTACTTTGATTAATTAGGAATATAGTATTATTATATCAAGTTCTATTTATTTTAGTTGTCCTACACTTGATCATGAGTTGAGAATTTGTGAACATATTACACTACTCAGGAATAACACCTCAAAATATTCTCATAATTTTTCATGAACTAGAGCTATTGTTCATGAATTTTCTTTGAAAATAAGCATAACTTCATAATTTAGTGTATAGCCTAATATTAAGCCTAATATTTTTACTATGGGTTACGCATGCGAAAAGGAAGTTAGAGTATAAATTTCAGATATAATTATTAATAGAAATATCCTTAATAAAATCTAAACATTGCATCACATACAACCTAAGTTCCAAAAATCAGCCATAACACATGCACATAACACGAGATACAATTAAAACACTCAATTCCTAGTATTTAATTTACATCAAAAACTACACACATACAGCTTAAACTTTCTATATAAAAGTAGTCGAGGATAACTTAAGGATTCAAACAAAACTAGTTTGGTATTTTTATGATTTTTTTCTACAATTTCCTACGAATTTTACAAGTTAGCTGCTTTGCACACATGAAATAATAAAAGAGTTTCGCAGAGAGGCCTTCGGTTTCTCACCGGCGGTGATGGCGGCTTGCAGTTTAGCTTGTCAGGAACAGCGGCGCCGGACAGTAGCATGGCCTAGGCATATTGTCAAACAAGTTCTGGGCGAGGAAGGCAACAATTTGGTTTCACCTTGCAGCTAATCCTCCTGGTTGCAGATGAGATGGCGACGAAGTTCGGGAACAGCTCCTGGTTAGTGTGGTTGTTATCCAGCAAGTGATCGGCGGTGTCGGGATGACCGGTGATGGCGAGTTCCATCTGCTGCAGCTCGTTGCAGTCGTGGCGAGGGACACGACGGGGTCGCCGGATGTGGGGTCGTCGTCGTCATTGTGCTGCTGTTGTGCTTGCGTGAGGGAAACATGTTGACACAGCCAGGAACTCTCCCTCTCCTGATCACTCGCGCACGAATGCAAGGAAGGAGATGCACAGTAATTCCAGCAGCGAACGCCCCGACCGCAATGACGGCCAGGAGCTAGCCTCCACGCCATGATCCGCAGGACCCGCTCGACGTCGCCATGAGCCAATCGCTCGTCCGGACAACACGGCCTCACCCATGCAGATCAGCGCCACGCACACCACTTCCCTAACTAACTTCAACCATGGCCACCGGAGCTTCCCTGCAGCTCACGCACGATCCGGTCCACCAGCGCGCCATGGCCCGCACAGCCGGACCCGCTCCTGCACCGCACCTGTGCGCATCCACACCGCGCCACACCAGCACACGCCGCCACCAGCTCACGCGCGCCTGAGCCGCCCTGCGCGCCGCCGCTCCGGCTCCCGCTCGCGCGCGCCGCCGCTCCACCACCGCGCCGAGCCGCGGCCGCCCCAGCCGCGCCAGCTCCCGCGCCCGTGACGCACCCGAGCCGCCCGCCAGCGCCGCCGGCCTCCGGGCCAAGCCGCCCCGCGCCGAGCCGCAACCGCCCGCTCGGCGCCTTGCGCCGCCGCCTCGGGCTCGCCCGCGCCGTGCGAGCGCCCACCTCGCTCTGGCGCCGCCTGGAGCCCGAGCCGCCTGCTGCCGCCGGGGCAGGAGCGCCCTGCATGCCAGCCGCCGCTTGCCTGGTGGAGAAGAGGAAGGGAGGCAGGGGAAGTACCCCAGGACAGAGGCACCGCCCGCGAGAGATAGAGATGCCAGAAGAGGATAAGGGAGAGAGAGAGAGAGAGGAAGAACAGAGAAGAAGGAGGAATGAAATTCCCCAAGGACTTATGTGTAAATTTAGAAAATCACAGGGACCTTTCTGTAAAGTCAAATTTTCCATCAATCTAAAACCCGAATGAAGAAATGCCCAAAATGAAAGTTGGAGAGTTTTTCAAACTCTACAATATTGCTTTAGGGCTCAAGTTCAAAAACTCAAAACTTATATCTTTATACGTGAAGTTTTGAACAAAAGTTGGGTTTGAATTACTTTTGTCCTAAAGAGTAAAATTTTATAATATTCAGGACCTAAATGCAAGAATTTATGACACGTCATGATGATGGGATAGACTCGTCATAATGATTAGATAGACATATCATAATGACTTGCACCTTTTACACTTTAGTCCTAAGTAATTTTGAAAGTTACTTTTGTAAATCAAATACTTGCATAAAAGGACTTGTACTTTTATAAAATTACATAAATACCCTTATTTTCACCACTTTACCCCAAAATTTTTACACACTTCAACACATACATTTCAAATGAAGCTTTTGGATAAATATATATTTTTACAAGGGATAAAATAAGAAAAACATATTTGCAAAACTACCCTTCACTTATTTTGAGATTACCTCCCATCCAAATACATTTTGCAAAAACAACCCTAGGTTTTTCTGTAATTACAAAATATCCTTTTTACTTGCACTTTAAATTTTCAAAAACTTCACATAAACATACACAAGCTTTACACTAACAAACACATACTTCACACTAACAATTTATGTGCCTAGTTTACAAGTACATGAACTGTCACAATCGCTGTTCATACCCCCACATTTTGCGGTACCCCTGTGAATACATTGTTTCGATAACGTATGTTAACGTCATCTGTACGGCGGTAATTATACAGATGCTGTTTCTATAGTGAACAGTAATGTTGGAGAATGCTTTCATGAGTGCTGGCATGAAAGGTTCATATATATTGTGGTTTTCTGCAGGTACGCTAACCACGGTTAAATAGGCTAAGACGAATAAGAAATTTTCAACTAGCTATTATAGGGAGAGACGAACATATTGTGCCATCGTAACTAATCACGTAAGTCCAAACATATTTGGCAATGATTTTGAGTTGTGAGGACGCGCAGCATGTGCATGCATATCCCTTGATTTGATTGAATGAGTATCATGGTTTGTTGTTTTAAGGATGTCTAGAGTGTTGTTAGTCACTAGTACAGCCTTGAAATGGTCATACCAGCAGCCTTAGGATGTAATGTTTCGGCCTTTATCGTTTCATCCTCAAGATCTATAACAGCCCTCCGATTTTCAGACTTTGCTGTTATCAGAATAAGCTCTCTTGTTTCTTTTACCTTGTGAGTTTTTAGCAGAATAACTGCATTCTAGTCATTCCATAAGTCTATAGTACGGCGTTCCTACACTCAATTTCAAAATAAAATCTACTCTTCAAGTAAATTTGAAACACCATTTTTCATTTTCCCTTTTGAGGAGTCATGCTTCGTAATATGCTTTGCTTAAACACCCTTAGCACCTGCACACATGCTTGATAACATGATTAAATATACATGTGCTTTGTCATCTACCCCCAAAACCCACTAAGGGGCCTAGATATCTTTCACAAACCATCCAAGAAATGGTGCTCAACTTTTTACAGAACAAACTTACTTGCATGAGTAGTTTATTGTAAATTTTGTAGATTTTTCCTATGCAAGAAACAGAGGTTAAAATTCTAGTTTAACTGGATCTAGGATATAACAAAAGTACTCGAAACAACTAGTTGTGATTGGATTCAGAGCATGAAATTTTTATGAAAGACTTTACTCTTAGCATTGAAGGTACCATCCAAATTTTATCTTGATTTAAATCTTCAGCTAAAAATTATGTGGAAACAATTCAAGATCTTTTTACAAAGTTGTAGATCTTAACTTAAGGAGTCTAGAACATCTGAGTTTGTGTTCTTAGGACTTTTCTATGAGTTATTTTGCATCTTCAAAGTTAATAGATTGGTTTTCAAAGTTCTAGTTTTAGGTTTATAAATGAGTCCCTGAGATTTTACAGAAATCTTCTCGAAAAGATTGAAATAAAAAAAGGGGTCCTTTGTGCAGGGGAACGGCGACCGCCGGCCAAATTTCGACGACTAGGGTTGCCGGCGGTGAGGGGCGAAGGTGGGAGAGGCAAGAGGGGAACAAACCGCACCTGTTTGAGGCCTTAGGTGGGAAAGGGCTGGACCGAGGCGGCTTGCCGACGGTGGCACAAAGAGTGCGCCGGGTGCGGGTGGTGGTGGTGGCGCTCCGGTGAGGAAGATTGCGCTGGTACCGGCCGTTCAGCTACCGTGTGAGGCAGGGAAGATGGTGGGAAGGTTGGTTTGGACAATGTGGGGGCGGAGTGGTGCGTCCACGTGCTGGTGACTGCTCGCCGGAGTTGGTGTTGGGGCGTTGAGCTCAGGGGCCTCTGGTGGGGCTTTTATAGGCGCGAGGGGGAGAATGGTGGCCTGGGCTCGAGCCGCAGGGGAAGGCCCAAAAACAAGTATTTAAATGGCACATAATTTCATGTGAATTTTTGTACTGTTAGCCCTTAAGTTCAACTAGACTTTTGTTGCTCTTGTTATGATAGAAGTGCCATTAAAATTTTAGAGTCATTTGTGATCAACTTTGAAAATTATAAGGGTTTATTTGCAAGAGTTCATATGTATATGCATATATACATGTACACATATTCATTTGCTTGAAAGGTAGATTTTAATAGGTTGTTTTTTACTTTTCTTGCTCTTTTGTACCTGATTTCATGTTATGGATTTTTGTTTAGTCTTTTAGACACCTAGGGTGTCACAGCCAACCCCCTTAAAAAGAATCTCATCCTGAGATTCGGATAAAAACTAAGTGCGGAAAGTGTGTACTTGGATGGAACCAAGAAAACCAGGAAAAGTTTGATTGAGATAACTCTCAGTTTCCCATGTGGCTTCTTCTTCAGTGTGATGATTCCACTTAATTTTATACATTTTAATCACCGCCCTTCGGGTACTTCTTTCCTTCTGGTCAAGGATTTTGATGGGTTGCTCAACATAAGAGAGATCTGGATCCACCGTGATTTCTTGTTGTTCAATAATTTTGGTAGGAACTCTAACACATTTCTTTAGTTGAGAGATATGAAAAACATCATGAATGGATGCAAGCTGTGAAGGAAGTCGCAATCTATAGACCAAGGATCCACATTCTTCAATGACTTCATACGGACCAACATAATGAGGGCTAACTTTCCTTTCACTCCAAACGTTGCACACCCTTGGTTGGTGAAACCCGAAGGTAGACATGATCACCAATGTCGAATTTCAAGGGTTTTCTCCTCTTGTCAAAATAACTCTTTTATTTAGATTGGGCTGCTTTAAGATTTTCTTGGATCACTCTCACTTTGCGCTCTCCAGTTTGTGACCAGCTCAATAGAGTTTGACACCTTCGACCATACAATGCCTCGAATGGAGTCATTTTTAGGCTCGCTTGATAGCTGTTGTTGTATGAGAACTCTACTAAAGGTAAATATTTATCCCAATTCTTGTCATACTGAATGACACAAGCTCTAAGCATGTCTTCCAGAATTTGATTTACTCTTTTAGTTTGGCCGTCGGTCTGAGGATGATAAGCTGAGCTTCAGATTAGTTTGGTACCAAGGGATTCTTGCAATTGTTCCCAAAAGCATGCTATGAATTGAGTGCCGCGATCAGAAATGATTGTCTTTGGGACACCGTGTAGACAAACAATACGATCCAGGTATATCTCAGTGCATCTCTTGGCCTTATAAGTGGTGTGTACGGGAATAAAATGAGCAGTCTTTGTAAGCCTATCTACAATAACCCATATAGAATCGTGTTTCTGAGATGTATTGGGCAAACCAACAATGAAGTCCATACTGATGTCTTCCCATTTTTAGGATGGTATTGGCAAAGGTTGAAGTGTACCAGCTACTTTTAAGTGGCTAGCTTTCTCTCGCTGACAAGTGTCACACTCTGCAACATATTGGGCAATTTCCCTCTTCATCCTGGTCCACCAGAAGTTTGGTTTAAGGTCCTAATACATTTTGCTACTACCTGGATGAATAGAGAATTTGGAAAGATGTGCTTCATCAAGAATTTGCTTTCGGAGTTCGTGATTTTTCGAAATGACAATGCAACTTTCAAACCATAAAATTCCCTTATGATCCTAATGAAAACATCTGTACTTCTCCTCGCCTTGAGATAGTTTCTGCTTGATGATCTTAGCACCCTCATCATGTTATTGTGCCATGATGATACGGTCATGAAGAGTGGTTCAATAGAGATGTGATTCAAAGTTCCCTGAGAAATCATTTCAAATCTAAGTTTCCGCATTTCAGAGCACAACATCTCATTGTATGATGTGGCAGATAGGCAATTGCAATGAGCTTTGCGGCTGAGTGCATCCGCTACTACATTAGCTTTTCCTGGATGATAGTGAACCTCAAGATCATAATCTTTGATTAATTCCAACCATCGTATCTGTCTCATAATCAGGTCAGCTTGTGTGAATATATACTTGAGACTCTTATGATCGGTATAGATGATGCAATGGGTGCCCATAAGGTAGTGCCTCCAAATCTTGAGAGCGTGAATGATAGCTGCTAGCTCAAGATCATGGGTTGGGTAATTCTTTTCGTGGGGCCGAAGTGCACGTGAAGCATAGGCAATAACCCAATTGTCTTGCATAAGCACACAACCTAAACCTGTACTAGAAGCGTCACAGTAAACGTCAAATGGTTTGGTATTGTCAGGTTGAGCTAAGACTGTGGCAGAACCGCCTGAATTATTCCGGCTCAAGTGCGCTAGTCATCGCTATACAACCGACACTAACTCAATGCACTTCAAACGGAACAACCCATTGGTCTGTCGGGTCTCCACCCGATGCAACCACGGTTCAACAGGATCGAAGCAGGTTTACCTCGCATGAAGGCGAGTTTACAATCGCACAACAGCTCACCAACTTTTAATTCACAGAATATTAAACATTATAACAAACCATTTCAAACTTAAGTATACTTATACAAACATTGTTTAAAAACCACAAGCTATGCAAGCTTGTGTAGAGTTACAGCGGAAGAAATAAACACGCGACTACACACGTCGTGGAGGTTGACACCACGTTCAGCCCGAAATATGGTGTCATTCCGGAGGGTCACTGCCAGCCGGGGATGGATCCCACTCCACGGACCAGCCAAACGGAACAGAGATTGGCCATGTTGGACCATCCGTGGGGTTCTCAAAGGTCATACCTAAAAAATAGACTAGCAAGACTGAGTATACTAATACTCAGCAAGACTTAACCGGAATCGGGTATACTTAGCCCATAACTAGACCATGGAGGATTTGAGAGGCTCTGGTTTTTTTTTTGCTGAAAAGCAACAAAGAGTATGATCTAACTTCCATGTTTTAGCTTTCAAATTCTAGTTTCATTAACCATTCTAGGTAAGCACCTATACTAGACAAACAAGGTAGAGATTAGTATCCATCAAGATTATTCCAACAATAGTTACTGTTCTTACTCTATGTGGCAGAAGGAATAAGCAGTCTCAATCTCCGCGAGAAATAGACGATTCTGAATCGAATTTCCAAACCTTGCAAGGGTAAACCTAACTCACACGCTTGGAACATCCAAAGATCGTTCCGAAGCAATTGTTTGCCTTTCATTCTAACTCGTGGAACAAGGCCACCACAAGCGACTGTAGGACCATACGCACATCCAATGTGCAGGACGTACGTCTGTAGCGCGACTACATGACCATACTCCTGTCCGCTGTGCGGAACATACTCCCGCACGTCGGTGCGTGAGAAAAACCAAATTACGAGTGGTGGAAGGTATGTCCACTCCTCGGGCCGATTGGTTACTAGGCTTACCGCTTTCCATATTTCATGGCATGTGGCTAGTACTTTCAAACGCTTAACCACCACTACCACACGCTGCGACCTTATCAACTTTTATCGACACAGATGGGGTAACCCTTCATGTCATGATACTGCACATGACCCCGTCCATCATCCTTATAGTGATTGCAGAATAGTAAACATTCAATTCCTATATCGCGCGAGTGACCGGAAATCACCCGACTTCTGCCGGTCCTATTAGCAGAGCATCTATTCGATAAGGACTCAGGCACAATACAAAGGTTCCTAAGATTCATGCATCTAGGGTTCCATTTCAACTCCTAGACTTAATGCATATTATAGATATATAAAGATAAAACTGTATAAGTAAAGTAATTTAAAATACTGGATTATGCATCGGAGCTTGCCTTCTTGAGCGGGGCTAGGGTCAGTGATGTCAAGGATTTCTGAACTTTGGTTCGGGGCTTCAGTTAAAGTCTTGACGACATTCGCAGGATCTTTAGAAATCCTTTGCTCAGTTTCCCGGACTAGCTCGTAGTCTCCGTCATCGACTGTCGCTGACTCTACATGATATGCAATAATTTAAATTAGGTGGTTCTTGAGTTAAGTATTTTATTTCACAATAAAGTTGCAATCCAACCAATTGATAAATATAACTTCATAAAACAGGAGATTTGAATTCAAATTCACTAAGTATACTTTAATTCAATATCAAATTACTTGATTTAATAGAATTAAGTCAACAAGTTTGATTTTTATTTCGAAATCCACAAAGGCTCTAGCCTTAAATTTTTGTGGGTAAGCTATCTTCTAGTGGATGAGCTTACTGTGAATTTTTCATAATTTTCTGAAAACAGAAACTAAAGTGTTTGAGCTAAGTTCAAATTTCAAGTTTAAATGCAAACCTTAAGCAAAACAATGTTGTAAATTCCCAAAATATTTACTATGGACTATTCTATTGCAGAACATCACATGGTAAAAAGATCTAAGCATGAAAACCTTAGTAACATGCTGGAATAAATTTAAACTATTTCTAGCTTGATTTGCATAGGTTTAAATTAATTCAAACTAGGTTTCAGTAATATAGGTGAATTTTTCACACAAGATCACTTATACCCTAAACAAGCTACTCACCAAAATTCATAAGAAATAAAGTTAACATGCAAAAGTTACACACAAGATACCCTTTTGTTAATCTTTAAATTAACTCTAAAAATATTTGGTTTCAAACTGAACTCCACTAACAAAAGTTGTAGAGCTAAACTTCTGGAATACAACAAAGTTAGTTTGGTAATTTTTGGATTTTTCTACAAATTCCTATGGATTTTACAAATTGGCTGATTTGAATTAGAGAGTGGGTACTGATTTCCAACAGAAAGGCCCCTGGAAAGATTCAAATCCTTGCAATTGGGTCCTTAGCCGGGTTACACAGGAAAACCGATCGGTGCCGATCAAATTCTGGCGAGGGGGCTCACCGGCGGCGAGGGGCAAGTGGGGGAAAAGGTTCAGGAGCTCACGGCGGTCACGGGGGTGGCCGGTGTTGGGGAAGAGAAGGGCCGAGGTGGCGGGTCGACGGCGAACAGAGGTGGGCGGCTGAGGTCCGAGGGACGTCGACGGCGTTCCGGTGGCCGGAGGGCAGGAGAGCGGCGGGGAAGTGGCTAGACAGCTTCTACGCGATGACGTGGTGCTAGTGGTGTGCTTGGCCAAGGCTAAGAGGCAGTAGATCATCGGGACGATGACGAGGCCGAGTGGCGGTGGAAGCTCGAGCTCACCGGCGCTGTGGTCCGGGCGATCTAGCGCTGGAGAATGAAATTGGGCGGGCTTGTGAGCTTCAGTGGGTTGCTGTGGTGCTGCTAGAGCTCTGGATCAGGGGTGGGAAGCGGCAGCGGCGGCTGTCGACGGTGAGCCGAGGCTGCGGCGGTGCTTCGGTGAGGTGGAGAGCTCGGGTAGAAGAAAGGTAGGCAAAATGGGCGTGTGCAAGTGCAAGAGTAAGTTCATGAGGAGCTCCAGGACGTGCTCAAGGTCCAGAAGAAGGCACAGCTGCGCGGGAGCAGCTGCTGGCAACCGGCAGGAGGCGTGGCGGCTCGCGGCGATGGCGGCGTGATGTGGAGAAGCAGGGAGGGGTCCAGCGCAGGGTGGAGAGCGGCGGCGCGGTGGCTGGGGCGGCATGTGGCGCAGAGGGAAGCGGCGCGGGGGCAGCAAGTGCTTGGCACATGGCCGGTGAGGGCGGCGGGGGTCGGGCAGAGAGAAAAACAGAGAGAGGGGACTGGAGGTAGATGAAGGGGGACTTAGTTGCAAATTCCCAAAAGTGCAGGGACTCCACTGCAAAGCCTAGTTAACTTTCAAACCATAGCTCAAATGGAAATGTGCCCAACAGCAAAAGTGTAGAGTTCAACAAGATCTACAACTTTGCTTTAAGGTTCAGCTTCAAAAGAGTTAAGGATTTGAATTTAATATAAAACTTGGTAAAAGTTTAAACTTTAAAGAAATCCTATTTAAAATCTACACTACACTTGCATCCTTTGGGTAGTTTCACCTCTATTTGCGGTTTTAAAAGTAAGTTCTTGACTTTTTGCAAAACAACCTTCATATATTTTGATTTTACCTCCCATTCTCACCCATTTTGCACCAAAGGACCTAAATTTTCCAGAATTACACAAATACCCTTTTCCCTTTGCATTCAAGTCTTAGCACACATCCAAAAGATCAAACATACATACTTTCTACTAGCATCTAGTGTGTTTTAATCCTAAGTACCTGAATGTCACAAAGACTGGGGCTGTAGTCAAGTGTTCACGAAGAGTGTGGAAAGGTTTTTTACAGTCTTCATGCCACACAAATTTTACTCCCTTCTTCAACAGTTCGGTTATAGGTTTAGCAATTCTGGAGAAATCCGGAATGAAATGGTGATAATAACCGGCTAAACCAAGAAAACTACAAATCTGATGAACGGAAGTGGGATTTTTCCAATCCATCACCTCTTGAACTTTACTGGGGTCAACTGAGATACCATTACTGGAGATAGTATGGCCTAAAAATTTCACACTATCCAACCAGAATTCACATTTGGAGAACTTAGCATATAGCTGATGGTCTCTGAGGCGTTGGAGAACAATGTGTAAATATTTAGCATGGTCCTCCTTATCCTTAGAATAGATAAGAATGTCATCAATGAAAACCACGATAAACTTGTCAAGCTTCGGCATAAAAACCAAATTCATGAGATACATGAAGTAGGCAGGAGCCTTTGTGAGACCCAAAGACATGACTAATTACTCATATAGTCCATATCGAGTGGAGAAAGCAGTCTTTGGAATATCTCATGGTTGAATCTTGATTTGATGATATCCAGAACGAAGATCAATCTTGGAAAAGATTTTTGCTCCAGACAACTGATCGAAAAGAACATCAATGCGAGGAAGTGGATATTTGTTTTTGATAGTCACCACATTGAGAGGCCGGTAGTCTACACATAACCTCAAACTATTATCTTTCTTCCTCACAAATAGGGCTGGGCAACCCCAAGGTTAGGCACTTGAACATATAACCTTTGTCAAGAAGTTCTTGCATCTGTATTTTTAATTCTGCTAATTCCTTGGGTGGCATTCGATAGGGTCATTTAGAGATAGGTGCAGTGCCTGGCTGCAGTTCAATGACAAACTCTATATCTCGATCTGGTGGCATGCTGGGTAAGTCATCCGGGAAAACATCGGCATACTCACGTACCACCAGAATTCCTTCTATTTCAGAGCGGACCTCAATGAGAGCACATGAATTTGTGCATTCTCGGAAAGGCAAATATAGAGTGGTAGCTCCTTGGGTTGGGGAATTGATTTCAATGGCTCGGGAGGGAAGATCTAAGGTTACTCCATGCCGAGTCATCCAATCTACTCCCAAAATAATATTGATGCCTTCAAGTGCCAAAAGAATCAAGTCGGTTTTGATGATTTTGCTACCCAATTTAATTGGCACATTTCTTATGAGTTGATTTGAAGCAATATTACCAGCTGGTGTAGCTACCATGTATGACCCTATTGTGTGACAGAAATCCAAACCCACTTTTGCACCGAATTTTGCACTAATGAAACTATGCGATGCACCAGAGTCAAATAATATAACAGCGGGCTTGCAGTGGATAGAAAATATACCCGTCATCACTGGTGCGCCATCAAGAAGCTCTGCAAGGGTGGTGAAATTGATCCGTCCTCGCTTGACTTGAATAGTCTGCTTCTTGCCCTGATTTCTGGTGTTGGTATTGCAGCCTTGGCCCTGAGCTTGCTGTCTGGACTAAGGGCAATCTCGAACAAAGTGAGTAGAACTCCTACAATGGAAACATCGCTTTGTGTTACTCTAGCGGGGTGGCTGCTGTATATTCAGCCTTGGACCATTTGGCTATGGAGCAGGGGGTCTTGCCACACCCTGTTGCTGAGGGGGCCTAATAATCCAATGTCCTGGCTGAGGGGCATTATGAAGAGCTTTAGGTGCTGCATTCTGCACTAAACGATACCTTGGTGGCTGAGCACGGTCCAGCTGAAGCCTTCCTCTTCTTTTCTGCAAGATGGGCCAAAATGCAATCCTCTTGGGTGATTGCCAAATTAACCAGCTCATTGTATGTGTCCGTTCTGATGGAATTTAGACGTTCCTTCAGCTTGGTATTAAGACCTCTACAGAAATGATCCTGTTTCTTGGCATCCGAGTCACCATGATAACCCGCGTACTGAGAAAGGTTGTTGAACGCCTGAGCATATAGAAGTACAGTGCGGGTACCCTGAGTAAGAGCTAGAAACTCATTCAACTTCCTTTCCATGAGACCTTTAGGGATATGGTGGGCTTGGAACGTATTCTTGAATTCGTCCCAAGTGACAACATGATCCGCCGGAAACATGGCAAAATAGTTGTCCCACCATATACGCGTAGTACCACGAAGCTGCTGCACGGCAAATCGAGCTTTATTGGCTTCAAAACATGGCAGTGTCAATAAGGCAAACTTGGATCCAATGGTACGAATCCAAGCGTCTGCATCTAATGGTTCCTCCATATTGTTAAATAGAGGGGGTTGCGCTCCAAAGAATTTCGAGTAACCAGCAACTTGAGGTTGGGGTGCATTGTGCACACCCTGCTGCTGATGATGGGGTTGCTGCCCCTGGACAATCTGTCGGAGTAACTCGGTTTGAGCGGCCATCACATCCACCAGACTAGGTGGTGGTGGCGGTGGCGGCGTCTGCTGCGACCTGCTGTTGCTCACTCCGAACCCATCAGGATTTCCATGGGTTGCCCCAACCATCTCAAACATGGAGGTTTAATATCAGCAAAAGCTTCATAATTCTCCCATGGTTCAAAAAGATAGTACGGGAAAATGTAGAACTTGATAGGGTTGATACAAATGGGTGTGCGATCTGCGTCTGGTTATGAGAAATTTCATAACTCACATTCTTTTTATCTAAATTCTTTCAAAGGTTGGTGGTGATTAAGAAATTTAGTGGCCTAAAACTGTGGCATTCAAAACACCTCCGACTACTCCGTCTTTGACTACATTTTCGACTACTAGGACTACTAATCCAACTACTATGGCTGCATCACTGACTACTTCGTCTGCATTTCCGTATACTAGGACCACAACTGTCGACTGCTATGACTCCCTCATCGACTACATCGACTACCATACGTCTTCTTTGACTATATTGCCGACTGTTTCGACAACATCTACTACACCATCAACTGCATCTTCAACTGCTTTGACAACATTTACTTCGACTTCCACTACATCTTCGACTGCTTGAACTATACCATCATCTGCTACGGCTACAGTTCAACTACACTGTATCTTCAACTACCTCAACTGCATATCCGACTGCTTCCACCTTATCTTCAGCTACTACGACTATACCTCCGACTGCTTCAGTTGCACCTCTGTCTAGCACGACTACAACTTCGACTACACTGTATCCATGTCTGCTTTGACTGCATTCCCGACTGCCTAAGTTATACTTCCGCTTACTACGACTACACCATGGTCTACTTTTACTGTATCTTCGACTAATACGACTACTTCTTCGATACGTCGACTATATTCCCGACTACTTGAGCCACACATCCGACCATTGCAACATTGATTTCCAACTGCCTGCCAATATTCACATACATCCAATCCTTCATTAAAGCCTACCTAATTCGAGTGCTCTAGCTGCTAGGCTACATTCCATATATCTGGTGGTACTCATCTCTAAGCTAGCCTATTACCACCTGTCCAAAAAGTTAGGCTACACTAAGAGGAGTATATATAAAAGTACTCCGAAGTCGTCGCCTAGTAGTCCTCAAGGTTGTTGACAGACGACTTGCTACGCGCGGGGGAGTGAGCTCCCATCTGTGCACGCTGTGGGACTACAACATCATAATCAAGGTCAGAGACACCCTCTATCTCCTTGGGCTCCTCGTCACTGTCAATGTCCATCACATCCGGTGGACGTGAAGGGTTGCCTGTTGTGCATGATGCATGTCGATATGTCCATTGGCATCCTCCAAATCGATGTTGTGGTCATGGATCTGCTCTTCCAAGAACTCGATCATTGCCTCGTGCTCACCCACGGTGGTCTCTAGTGTCTGCACTTGGCCTTCAAGCTGGCCAATTCTAGCATCTCGATCACCAATCTCCTCAACCAAGTCCTGCACCTGCTCATCCCTCAAATTAACTGCCCACTGGAAGGACTAAGCAAGGTCTATCACCTGTGCCATTCCCTTACTCTAAAGTGCCTACAGTCAGTAGAGTGCATTCATTCACTGGACTGAAAAGACTATGGTCTCGACTGGAACCAGATCCACCAAGTGGCCTAGATGTGCCAACCTGTCCACCCACAGAGGGTCACTCTCGCCAACTGCCGGAAACAGACCAGCTGGAGCCAAGATCACCTCCAATGGGTGCTGCTCACAAAATGTGGTAAGCGCCTTCATTGCTGCTGCCTCCCACGAGTCAATGAGGCGGTGTCCGACTACTTCTGTCTCAATGGCGAGCCACGCGGGGTTGAGTGTGTGCTGGAAAATGGTCATGCACACATGGCACCGACGGACACCCGTCTCCATGAATTCCTACCCCACATAAAGAGGCGGATTCGGGTACCCAGCGGCGCTCAACACGCCCCACAAGATGCAGGGGAAGCCCTCCCAATGCAGGCACACTGAGTGTGCATGTCCTTTCTCATCAACCACCATAAGAACCAGATCAGCCATCTGATTCAAAAGTTCAAAGGGTGAGATAACGAAAACTGATGCTCAACCAAATAAACAAATTCTGGACAGTGCACAAAACTGAGCATAACTTCTGTAGGTGATGTGCAAAAAGTCTCAAAAGTTACCAGAGCATACCTAAGATACTCGTGTACAACTTTGCTGGTCAAACCCAAAGCTAGATCAGACTCTAAGATAACTATATCCTTATATTTCTATCTTACTGTCCAGTTGGAAATTCTAGAAAACCAAGGGCTAGTGTTTTGTAAACCTAGGAAAAATCTATCTGGCCAAAAATTACCAACTTTTAACAGGAGATTATTTACTCAATTTTCAACAACTTTCGGGTTGAACTCCTATAGATAAGGTCATTTGTTATGGTTAATAAATTGATTTTCTTAGATCGGACAGAAAATCACAGGAATCAAAATGAGCTTTGGTTAGTATTTTAGCTGTTTTGGGGGTGGATTTTGCCCATTTCGTCCATAACTCAATTTTTTTTGAATTTAAGGATATGCAGCATGCATGACCTTTCCGTCCTCACAACTTCACAGTGGCCATTAACTTGGTCTTACGGAGTTAATTCAGTGGCTTAATTTAGTACGTCTCTCCCTATAATAACTAGTCAAGCTCTCTTCGTTCTTATCCTATCGTACTCGCGGTTAGCATAGAAAACTCACATAGATATCCTAATTCATATTGCCACCTAGACATATTCCCACATTCCCATAGGGCTTTACAAACTAGATATAATCCTTAATGAGTCCAACGCATTTTTCAAATAAGAGTTTTATGGTCAAGTTTTAGAAAACTTATTTTCAAGGTTTGTTGCATACTGGGGTGTACACCTTTTGCTTTGATACCAGCTATGGCAGAACCGCCCGAATTAATCCGGCTCAAGTGCACTAACCATCATCCATAAAGATGAACCGGCTACCATGCACTTCAAATGGAGTAATCCGATCTATTAGCAAAGCATCTACTCGGACTTTCAATTCTAGTATTCAATATATTGGTGCCTAGGATCATGCATCTAGGGTTCCAATCAACTCCTCTGAACTTAAATGCATAGGTAAAAAGGAATAGTAGTTGCATTAATTAAATATTAGGATCATGCACCTGAGCTTGCCTTCTTAGGCAAAACTAGTCAGGAGTTCTTCTGAACGTTGGTTCGGGTCTTCAGCGACTTCTGTTAGATTAACCTGAGCTTCGCGCTGCTCACTCTTGGACTCGGGCACCAGATCATAGATCTCGTCGGCGAGAGTAGTCGAATCTATATGAATGCACATGTATGAGTGGTTTTACTGATACAAGATATAATGATTTCACGAGGAAGTATTCATTCAACAAAACTAAAGTTAAGTAGTCGAGCACTTTATTTTCTTTTTCCTGGGTAGTCATTTATCAAGTACTTATCTGGAGTAACTGAGTTCATTAAGTGAGCGAGTGATTTTGTCATGTCGTACGGCCATTTTTAACAATAAGTTTTGTTTAAGCAAAACTACTCGTAGAGGTAGTTTCTGCAGTTGAGATTTTTATGCAGAGCTCGTTACTTAAGTACAAACTCACTGTAAACGTTTTACCCATTTTTATTTAGCAGGTTAATCATGAAAATATATTTTAAATGGCTAATGCTAGGATCAAGATTTATTTGTATAGAACAAACCATGCAAGAACTGGTGCTCAACTTTTTACGAAACAAACTTACTTGCATGAGTAGTTTATTGTAAATTTTGCAGATGTTTCCTATGCAAGAAATAGAGATTAAATTCTAGTTTGAGTGGATCTAGCATATAACAAAAGGACTCGAAACAACTAGTTGTGATTGGATTCAGAGCATGAAATTTTTGTGAAAGACTTTACTCTTAGCACTGAAGCTACCATCTAAATTTCATGAGCAGTTCTTTCTTCAAGCTCTTGGAATAATTAAAAGATATTTAAAATTGATTTAAATCTTCAGGTAAAATTATGTGGAAATACTTTAAGATCTTTTTACAAAGTTGTAGATCTTAACTTAAGGAGTCCATAACATCTTAGTTTGTGTTCTTAGGATTTTTCTGTGAGTTGTTTTGCGTCTTCAAAGTTAATAGATTAGTTTTCAAAGTTTTAGTTTTAGATTTACAAATGAGCCCATGAGATTTTACAGAAATCTTCTTGGAAAGATTGAAATCGAAAAAAGGGTCCTTTGTGCAAGAGAACGGCGCCTGCCGGCCAAATTCCGGCAACTAGGATTGCCGGCGGTGAGGGGTGAAGGTGGGAGAGGCAAGAAGGGAACAAACCGCACTTGTTTGAGGCCTTAGGTGGGAAAGGGGTAGACCGAGGTGGCTTGCCGACGGTGGCACAGAGCCTGCGGCGAGTGCGGGTGGTGGTGGTGGTGCTCCGGTGAGGAAGAGGGCGCACGGCCGTTCAGCTTCGGTGTGAGGCGGGAAAGGTGGTGGGAAGGTTGGTTTGGACAATGTGGGGGCGGAGTGGTGCGTCCATGCGCGGGTGACTGCTCGCCGGAGTTGATGCTGGGGCGTCGAGCTCAGGGGCCTCTGTTGGGGCTTTTATAGGCGCGAGGGCAAAACCGAGGGTGTAGCTGCCTCACTGGCACCGGCGGGGGCTCGCCGTGGCGCCAGCAGCACCCGCGGCAGAAGAACGTGGAGACTTCCTGAGGGGGAGAGCTGGATTTTGTGGGCCCGTGGAAGATTTCCAGGGTGCAGGAGGGTCCACATGGCCGGGCGGGCTTAGCTACGCTGGGTTGCGCCGGCCAGTTGGCCTGTCGGTGATGGGACAGGGCAGAGGGAGGGAGAGGAGGGAGAAGATGATGGGACTTAAACGTGAAAAACAAAAAGAGCAGGGGTCTAGGTAGAAAAGGAGCTAAAACTCATTCTTCCCAAGGTCAAATCAAAAACATTTGAAAACCATTTTTTGTTAAACTTTTCAAGATATACATTTTCTCTTTTATGACTATATTCATTTGAGCAATGTATAAAAAGTTATTTTGAATTTCTAAAAACAAGTATTTAAATAGCACGTCATTTCATGTGAATTTTTGCACCGTTAGCCCTTGAGTTCAACTAGACTTTTGTTGCTCTTGTTATGACATTAGCATAGGTTCATTATCTAACGAATTCCACATGTCCCCTGGAAAATAGTGATATGCATAAATTTGAGCAGAAATGGAGGGAAGACACACCTTTGAATCCAAGGCACAAAACACCGACCAATCACAAGCAAGCACAAGGATTCAACCCGCATGACAGCCTAAACACACTCTCAATCAAAGGCTAAGCAGCTCTAACCAATTAGAACGCACCGTTTAGGCTCACACGGATCAAAGCGCCCACCGGCGCAGGAAACCAACCTAAGAAAGTGCCAAGTCACTTACCAGGGACTAGAGGGCCCATATGCCAGCCTCCTGCATGAAGCTGAGGTTGGTTGGTGACTAACTTGGTTCGCCCGAACCAGGTGACTTGGCCGAACCAGCTAGGACACAACCGACTTAACCCCTACACATGGCGCTTCCTGATTAGCTCCTCATGGCGGTTCAAGGAGGCCTCTGCTATTTTCCCAGCCGTAGACCCCTGGTGACACCCCTATATATACGAGGGGAGGAGGGTAGAATTAGAACACACTTCACACATGCAACTTTTGCCTTCTCCTCTCCCATTCTGAGCTCTAGGCTGCGTAGGCGGTGTTAGAAGATAGGAGGAGAGTGAGGGAGAGTAGGGGAATTGCTGGGGTTGTCGGCACTCTCCTCCAGCTTGTACCTCGACGGATGCTTATTAATCAAAGTAAGTGTTCGTGACTTCCTTAGTGCTTTAGTTTCATAGTTAAGTAGTAGTTCTAGCTCTTTAGTTGTTTACTGGATTCATAGTTCACTAGCTTAGTGGGTGCTCTAGTCTAAGACTCCTGATAGAGATGGATGTTCTTGGCCGAGGCTAGAGTTAGTAGACTACAGCGTAGACGTGGTGTCTAGGCTAGACTTTACTTGTTGGTTATGGTATATCCCACGGTTTGGTGAGGTAGGTGATAGGTGGTGACAGCCCTGTTTACACAGCGCCACCCTCCCCGTTTGGGTATATCCCAGTGCCGTATTACTGGGGCATCCCGGTTTTATCTAGGTGGAGTCAGTAGCCCAAAGTAAACAACTAGGATAGTTCTACCTTACCTTTGATTCTTAGCCTTAGGAATCCTCTCCGCTCCATGCCTCTAGCCAGTGTGGTGTCCTTGGACAAATCTGCACCTAAGAGAGTGTACACATGTTCCTTAGTGGATATGATACCCTGGAATACTCTCGGGTGAAAGCTACAACGGTATTCTGTGCGCTTGCGGATTTATCTGTGACGTTAACAATACCCAACAAGCTTTTTGGCGCCGTTGCCGAGGAACGGTTGCTATATTCTCTTTGGATCTAGATCAGCATCATTTCTTTTTTATTTTCTTTCATTCTATCTCTACCCCCACTATCCATGAAGCAGCTATCCATTCAACAGCTCGCTACCTCAAAGGGAGAGTTCTATGAGCCATCACAATCTTCAAAACAAATCCTTTCATCTGGCTATGAACTCCATCCTGGCTTTATAGCCATGATTCGGAATCAACCCTTCTCCGGAGCAATTAACGAAGATCCCTATGATCATTTGCAAGAGTTCGAGGAACAATGTTCGTGCTTGGTAATCCCAAGCATGACACAGGAAACCTTACGGTGAAAGTTGATTTCTTTCTCTCTCATAGAGAGGGCGGAGCAATGGTACACCCGCACGATAGGGAGTATGAGCGGTTATTGGGAAGAGCTTCAAGTTGACTTTTGCTACTCGTTCTCCCTTACCAAACGCATAGACTTCCTACCAATTGATATCCTCAGCTTTGAGCAATTAGAGAAGGAGTCTAGGTGCAACATGGGCTAGATTTTTATGCCTTTTGGCATCTAGCCCAGACTTGTCTATACCCGATGATGTATCATTGGACATATTTTGCTCAGGTTTAGGCATGAAATCTTCCCTTGACCTCGACGTCGCCATCAGAGGTTCGTTTGCACATAAAACTCCAATGGAAGGAAGAGAGGTCCTAGATCACCTCTTAGAAAACTCTTCTTCCCTGACGACCATAATGAACCCCGCCAAGAGGAATTGGAGTCGAGGCATGAGAGTCTCTCAACAACCAAATGAGCTTTCACCTTTCACATCCCAAGATTCATCTATTGAGCCCTCTCTCAAACCACGAACACCGAAGGAAGAAGAAATTCATCCTCTAGAGTTCTCTTCTTGATTTGAGGTTGCTCCTTCAAGAAACATTAAAAACACCTTGAATCATCTTAGGCATGAGAAGCCTATGTCATTGTTGTATCTTTATGAGACCCTCGATGAAGTTTTCCACCATGCAACCATAGTGGATTGGTGGAAAGATGTAAAGCATACTTCCGAAGTAATTCCGATTAGCTCATCTTCCACAACCATCCCTTGTACTATGAGGGGAAATACCATAGAAGCCCTTCATGACCCTGCTGCTGAGGCTTGTATCATATTTGAATACCTCATGGACTCTCTTGTGGGTAACAAGCCTCTCACCCTGATAGATAAATACCTTAGAAGTCCCTCAAGACTCTTATTTGAATGTCGGGGGATCACAAGGGATGTGCCTATCACAATAGACAAAATCGAGGTGCACTTAGATTTCCACATCTATAATATAATCGATTTTGATCTCCTCCTAGGCTACCCTCTAGAAAAACTTCTCTATAAAAATGTATCTCTAGGGAGTCTAGACGAAAAGCTTAGGAAAACCGCTTCTGCCACCACTACCTCTTGTTTAGAAAATCCCATGGCGAAGCCTCATCCCAAGCAAAACCCGCTCATTAGGATGATGCATGTATCTCCGTTCGTATCATCTGAGCCTTATGACTCAGAAGAAATCCTTCACCTTTGTGAAGGCAAACGATCCTTATCACTCTCAATCGAGTTTGAGCCTCCTCCCGCTGGCCCGGAGTACGTTGTTCTCGACCACAATCGAGAGCCAACCATGATCTCTCATGATCAATCCCCTAAGATGGAGAATCCATGGGCCATGGACTTTTGTGAGGCACTAACTCTAGAGTCCAAAGGAAAGGATTCCATAGAGGAGCATGGGAACTTCATTCTTGAAATACCATAAAAACCATGCTCATTCAATGCCTGTCTAGAGTCAGGCATGCTTTGTGCCCCGAGCAGGCACGAGGACTGCAACCACCGTAAGGTCCTCTCTGCTAAAATCTTTAGGGGGTTGGTTGTAGACGCCTTCGTCTACCATAAATTCTGCAAATCTTGTGGTTGCATTTGTGGCACTAATCCTGCAGCTAAAGCATCAACATTAAATCGACAATTGGTGGTGAGAAGAGAATATCATCGCTAATGATAGCTGCAAGAGGAAGTTCCCATGGTCGAGCTTGCGACCATAAACAAAGCACTGCCGGGAGATAGCCTGGATTATCATTTCCCTCTTGAAAAAAAGGCAAGATCATATCTTTAGGATAAACTCTCCTTCGGGTATTTTTTTCACTAACCATTTCAGCTAGAGATTAAAAAGAACGAAGGATAGGTGACGCCTAAGAACATAAGAGCTACACCGACTACAACATCATGATAATTCTTGGTGAGGGTACGCTTATGAAGGGAAGCTTGAACTCCACACACTTGAGTTCCGCTACTCAGCAATGCAAACTCCAAGTGTGGGGGAGGAACGTAAGGATAGAAAGTAAGTTCCTTTCATGCCAAGTCTTATCTTAGTTTGGAGATGGTGTTAGTCATTGCATCTTGCTCAAAAAAAAAGAGAGAAAGAGAGGAGTTACCACGGCGGAAATTCTGAGTTCTTCATCAACAAAACGCCATGCTAAGCACCTCCAGGTATGTCCTGCTTTTGACTTTAAACAAAGCCCTTCCAGGAGGTAGCCCGAGGTTCACCACTCTCTTACTCATGTTATCTCTATTTGAATAAAGCTTGATCATGTTTTAATGCTTCCTTTATCTATGCTCATCTGCTCTGGTTTGAATATATGCTGCAGCATACATTCATAGGCTTTTTAAATTAAGAATGGTGCTTAGGTTGAAAAGTCCACTTTGATAAAATTGGACATGGTGTCAAGTTTGATTGAAGAACCTTATAGTCAATTCTTGTATAGATCTTGGTTGTATATGTGGACTAACCCCTGTAGGAAAATCTTCAAAATCCAAACGGGTGAGTCGTTGAGCTGAATTCAAATGGGAAGGTAAGCAAAGGAATTGGATTCATGTTGCACAATATATGAAGGATGTACATATAACCCTTCAAGGGTCCATCGTAAGTGTACCCTCTTTCACTTATGTTGATGCAATTTTTAATTCAGCCTTGTTTGAGTAAGTCTCATGGTGAAAATAAAATTAAAAAAATAGAAATATTTGAGTTCAAATAAAGTAAGGCTCCCTGGTTCTCGAACCAGTGGAGTCCCTTTTGTTTCCACCTTTTTGTTTTTGAATAAAGCACCAGGTACAAGAAAAAAGTGTGGGGGAGATCTCTCGGAAGTTTTGACGTGCATATGCTCGAGATCACCCACAGACATGTGCACAAGATCGAAGGAACCAGCATGCAAAAGCCTAGAACCCCTCGCGACGGTTTGTGCACTCTACCCCTCAAATCTCCCTGATCCATGAGTCTAAATGAAATTCGTTGCTAATCACTAAAATTAAACTCAATGGTGCTCTCTGACCACATACTTCAAGTTTGATTGGCTTGCATATATTTTATTTCTTGCTAAACTTGAACTTGTGAATCATATCCTAGAGAACCCATAATATTTAAGTTGTTGAAATGTGAGATATGGTTTGATGAAAGAATCCTTGCACTCGCTGTTATATGTCTCGGAAATTTTATAAAAAAGAGAGCCCTCCATAGCTTTACAAACTCCCTATTTTTGTCCTACCAAAGCCATATGTCGATCGTCTTGGACAAAACCATTTACATATGTGCCTTGTTGTTGCATTGAGCTTCATCAAATGTTGTGACCCTAGTGGGATACTTTTCATACTTGCTTGGTCAAGATCACGTATACTCCATAGGCTAAACTTCTACACTGGAAGTTATCCATTCCATTCCATCCACCCATAACATAGAACTCTATGTGTAATGATCTCTCTCTCCAATATTCCTACAAAAGAGACATGGGCTAATGAAAAAAATATATGCAAAAAACACATGCTCAAAAGCATCATAAAAAAAAGAAGAAACAAAAAAGAGAAAAGGAAAAAAGGATATATAGCCATGTCTGCATATCTTTCAAATAAAGGAGAGAGGGTTTCATAAAAGGAGTCTTTTATTTTTCACCATCCAATTTCTATACACTTGCATAATCTTGATCAAACTCGTATGATGTGTCATTTCCATGGATCCATTCTTTGATTTTGCAATATATGTGAAACAAGTGCATGCTTCCAAATCTCCTACCATGAGCTTCACATAAGCTATCTTTAGAAGTAGGATGAAAAGAGGCAATGCTTGGTAATGAAACATACACACTAAGTGACTTGAGAGATTCTATGGAGGAGTAAAGCTATGGTTGGTCTTTTCAAAAATCTTTCAACCACCCAATCATACAGCAGAAAAGTGGAGGAGACTGAAGTCAATAGCGTTCCACTCTTCAACTACCCAAACTATTATGGTAGACACATCAAGATTCGTAGGTAAAGTTGAAGCTTGGAATAATCTGTATGCAGGTATCATATCAAAAGGAAGTGGTGTTCCACCTTAGTCCTATACTTTACTCGAGGACGAGCAAAGACTAAGTGTGGGGGAGCTTGTTGATGCTCATTACGGACCATTTTTATAGCATCAATTTCTACATAATACATATAAAATTAGAGGGATAACATTAGCATAGATCCATTATCTAACGAATTCCATATATCCTCTGGAAAATAGTACTATGCAGGAATTTGAGCAAAAATGGAGGAAAAACACACCTTTGAATCCAAGGCACAAAACACCAATCAATCACAAGCAAGCATAAGGATTGAAGGACCCACATGACAGCCTAGACACACTCTCAATCTAAGGCTAAGCAGCTCTGACCAATCAGAACGCATCGTTCAGGCTCACACGGATCAAAGGGCCCACCAGCGTAGGAACTGACCCAAGAAAGTGTCAAGTCACTTACCAGGGACCAGAGGGCCCACTTGTCAGCCTCCTGCGCGAAGCTGAGGTCAATTGATGCCCAACCTGGTACGGCCGAACAAGCCAGGGCACAACCGGCTTAACCACTGCACGTGGTGCTTCCTCATTGGCTCCTCATGGCAGTTCAAGGAGGCCTCTGCTGTTTTCTCGGCCGTAGACCCCTGGTGCCACACCTATATATATATGGGGTGTAGAATTAGAACACAGTTCACATTTGCAACTTTTGCCTTCTCCTCTCCCATTCCAAGCTCTAGGGTCTCTCTAGAGGTGTAGCGCTGCCTAGGCAGTGTTAGAGGGTAGGAGGAGAGTGAGGGGAAGTAGGGGAAGTGCCGGGGTTGTTGGCACTCTCCTCCAGCTCTTACCTCGACGGATGCTTATAAATCAAAGTAAGTGTTCGTGACTTTCTTAGTGCTTTAGTTTCATAGTTAAGTAGTAGTTCTAGCTCTTCAGTTGTTTACTGGATTGATAGTTCACTAGCTTAGTGGGTGCTCTAGTCTAAGACCCCTGATAGAGATGAATGTTCTTGGCTGAGGCTAGAGTTAGTAGAGGACTATCGGTGTTTCTTACCGCCGACTAGTGAGTTTGTGTTTGCGCATCTGGCCCGGATGGTGTGCAAGGAAGACATGGAGGTTTATACTGGTTCGGGCAGACTGTCCCTACGTCCAGTTCAAGCTACTCGTGTTCTTGCACTGGTTTGCAGTAGGGGTTATAAACGGGCAAGAGAGGGAACGGGCTCCCAAATCTCTAGTGGCGAAGTGCTGTGTAGGTGAGTGAATGTTGTTCTAAAGAAAATCCTCCTCCTCTATGGGGGTCCTCCCCTTCCCTTTTATATGCCAAGGGGCATTGGTCGGATACGCGTGCGAGAGAGAGAGAGAGAGAGAGAGGTCGCCGGGATCCCGCTTTTGCTCCTCCCTGTGTGTGGTCCCCACTGGCCCTGTAGATGACGATGGCGGTGTCCTATGCTGCTCTCTGGTGCAACGCGAGACGTGCGTCTCAACAGGGCGGGCGGCACGGGCTCCCCGGCGTGTTTGGTGGGTGACGTGCGCCCCAACAAGATGGGCGGCGTGAGCCCGCGATCCGTTTTACGCCTTGACCTTCGGTGTGGTGGACGACCGGGGCTTGCGGTAATGGCCTGTCCTCTCCAGGAGTCGTGTCGAGATATGTCCTTACCTACCCCCATGCCAGAGGTTTGACCCCCGGCACGACCTATCATTCTATGAGACCCCGAGGGCCCCATGTCCCTGTGGCAAGTATGATTAAATCCGTTCCCTCAGGGTCGGGCGAAGTGGAGCTCCCTATCGGGGTTGGGCGAGGCCGAGCCTGCACCCTCGGGGTTGAGCAAGGCGGCAAGGCGGGGCTTCTCCCACAGGGATCAGGCGAGGCGGAGCCCGTCCTCTGGTGGTCGGGTGAGGTGACTCATGTCCTTCTTCTAGGCTTGGTATTGGGCCGTTGGTGCCTTTTCTCCCGGTGGGCCGTCCGTGGCCATGCGACAGCCTTGATTAGGCTGGGCCACATATTTCGGGAGAGCTAAACCGTAATTAGCCTCCTGAGGAACAAACTTTCGGAGGGTCTGTGATATTCACCCCTGATAACGACAGCATAGACGTGGTGTCTAGGCTAGACTTTACCTGTTGGTTGTGGTATATATCCCATGGTTTGATGAGGTAGGTGTAGGTGGTAACAGCCATATTTACTCAGCGTAACCCACCCCGTTCAGGTAGATCCCAGTACCGTATTACTGGGGCGTCTAGATTTTATCTAGGCAGAGTCAGTAGCCCGTTGTAAACAACTAGAATAGTTCTACCTTACCTTTGATTCTTAGCCTTAGGAATCCTCTCCGCTATCTAGCGTGGTGTCGTTGGATGAACCTGAACCTAAGAGAGTGTGCACACGTTCCTCAGTGGATACGATACCTTGAAATACTCTCAGGTGAAAGATACAATGGTATTCCATGCGCTTGTAGATTTATCTGTGACGTTAAAAGTACCTAACAACCTCTTTAGGTGACGATTGGAAAATTTATCACCTGAAATGACATATAATCACACCCTGATGGGGAGCAAGCCGTAAATAAATATCTGACCTCCGTGAAATTTTGAATTAGTCTATTCAAAATGTTAACGTAAGCTTCACACATTGTTGAATCTAAGTGAAACTGTGAAAAATAATGTTAGATGGCATCGACACGGGAAGTTAGTAGACTGCAATTGTTAAAGCTAGATGGGCTTAGTAGTGCGTCTCCAACAATCGTCGGCCCATGAAACTACATCCTGCCAAGATTCAGCCCAGCACAACCGCAAAGGTGCCAGAAATAAAATTCAAAATAGCATTCGGGTAGATGGGCTTTTATTGGGCCCACTGCGTGAAAGCATTGTTAGGAATTTCGATAAAAAAAACTACATGATAAACGAGATACTGTGTTCCCGTAGGATTAATTTTTTACGAAGCACACCCAACCCTATGAATATAGGCACGTAATCCTATCACTATAAACACCTTCGAAAGATTAAACCGGCAGATCGTTAAAATTAATGAAGTCATTATAAACTCTTTTCCACTATAAATCATGATTGTGTGGTCTCGAAATTGATAAAGTCATCACAGGCATCTCGCTGTCAAGGAGCATATCGCCTACGACTAAAAGAATAGCGCTATTAAATTATCAAATAAATTCAGAAAAATATGAACATATGTGCCAATCTAAATCTAGAACTTGAATGTAGGTAGACAGATTCCATTATAAGGAAAGCTACACTCACTTCGCTGTGTTCCGGTAGGTTTCTAGAAATACAATAGCAAGTACCGGGTGAAACCGTGTTGACGGAAGGTTTGATGATCTCAGTGAGATCTTTTCGGTTTGGTGCTAGTGCTCCAAGATCAGCAAGGAAGATTTATATTGAGATTTGAGAGGTCTCCCGTTAGGTGAGAAAAGTCACACGTCGAGTCTCTTATTCTGACGTCAACATCGATGTGGAGCCTGCCTTGGGTGGCCATGCCCGTCCGTCCTCCTCTCCAGTCCACAATCCACCTCCCGTCCATGATTGAGAACGATGGGCCCAACGCCACAGCTGCCACGTGCTTCGGCTTACTTGAAGAAACATTTTATTCGGATTTATTCAGAGAGAATAACGTACTCCATACGTTTTAAATTGTAGATTATTTTAGCAAATCTAAATATATAAATTTTACAATCTAATTTCTAGAATAAAGCTGCGTACGGGAGGGCTTTGTTTGTGCAATGTTGCTCGCAACACCCTCTCCTGCGGCGAACCCACGATCACTGTCTCTAACTGAATGCTCAACTGAGGTCGTGTACACCATCCTTAACCGCACATTTAAGGTTGCTTGAGAACCATATTTGATGAACTTTATACGATGGATCTATGCGTGAATGATCAAAGTACTAAAGTATTACCAAAACAATCTAATTTAGAATAGAGGGAGTACATAGATGCACAAAGGTGCACCCCATTTTATATGTTAGAGAAGATGCCACATAAAAAGGGCACAGAGCTTGGGCGTACGCACCCACGAATATGCATGATTTGCCACTGATGAGTGGATATATTTGGGGGTATTATTAGTACTAGATGTACATCATAATAAGCATGGACCACCAAGATGTATCTTCCCGAACGGGGAGTACGGGACGGCCCGGACAGCCCACAAGCGTGGTTCGTCGTTGTCGCGGGCGGATTCGCGGATGCTTCGCTAGCTCGTCCGCCGTGCCTGCTTTAATTTCCCCGTCGCACTCTTGTCGTTTCCAAGGCGGGCGGGAGGACCCAACTTTTTTCCAGCCGAGACGACAGCTTGCGCTCGCACGTTGCGGCTAGGAAAGCAGCGGGTTCGTGTCGCGACAACCTCTGCCGTCGACCTGCAGCCGGGGGCCGGGATGGAATCTCTATCAACTCTCCATCCATTCTCTCTATCTGCCCTTTGTCCTGCAAAGTTCTATACCCGGACGGAATTATAGACCGAATTGAATGCAGCAGCAAGAAAATTACACCTGACATCCTTAAGTAGATGATGCTTAAGGACGTGCATGGTTTGTTTACAAATTAACTTTTGCCACAGGCGCGCTCAAAAGTATTAAGCTTTTTTGTCACGTAGAAGTTAGTACAGATAGATGTGTCCCCAAAACGATTTTTTTCAAATAAAACAGATCAAAACCGTGTATTACGACTAATTTGATGTTTCTGGAACTATAAGCAAAAAATAACGACCGCTTTTTCGGAAAAAAAATGAGGACGCTAATTAGGATCCCTGAGGGTAGTATTACGTGTATATTTCTGGAAAAAGGCTAGTACTATTAGAATGACCGTATATATCACAATGTATTCTTATGCATGGACCAATGTCATTTTATTAGGGATGAAAGTGATCGGGAACGGTCGGAAAAATACTCTAACCACTTTTGTTACTGTATTTTTTGCGGGAATAGGAACGGAACGAATGGAACGGAAAAAGCTGGTTGGGAATATGAAATCGGAAATATGGGATGCCGGAAACGACATATTTCGGTCGGAAACATGTCGATAACAGTTGGGAATCCGTAATTTAAATTGGGAACACCCATGCATATAAATCCCTCCAACGTTCAACCATTCAACTCAACACAAGGGTTACAAGCTTACAATCATACAAGATACTTATGCAAATAATACCACAGATAAATGGATAACACCACAAATAAGATCACCATTGTAAAGAAAAAAGAAAACAAAAGGACAGCATTGTAAAGAAAAAAGAAAGTGGAAAACAAAAGAAATAAAACAAGCAAACGTCAGCTAACCCAAGTTGAAGGAAGAAAGAATTAAGAAAAGAAAACTGCATGCATGATGATGACCTTTGGAGTGCGCAGCGCCCAGCAGGCAGCAGCTCAGCTTGCTTTATCTTGCTTATGGCCAATCGCGCCCCATGAGAACGGCCGCAGAAAGCCCCCAGTACGGTGGATAGAGCCAAGCGCTTCTGAACTCTTGAAGTTTAGTGCTACCTTGCCTATCAAGCTGAGAATGTGGAGCTGATGCACTATATAATAGGACTCCAGGCTACTGCAGAGTAACGAGTGAACGACTGAGTGGAGTTCTTGCTGCGTCGCCGGCTCTGTAAGCTGCTAGCGCATTGCAGGAAGATCAAATTAAAATTTTCAATATATAATACGGGAGTTAAACGGGAAATGTGGGAATTTTCCAGTTTAAATACGGGAACCGTGAATCCGGTCAGGAAAACACCCCAACCGATTTCGATCTTGTTTCCTACTAAAAATACTGTACGCGGCCGGTAAATTATGGGTGTTGGTCGGGACGGGATTTTTCCGTCCTGTTTTCATCCATGCATTTTATACAAACCTGGCATTAAATGTCCTGTTTGCACATAGCAAAGGAACAGTAGTTGATCCGCATTCATTCATTGCTCCTGGTGTCCTGCTGCAGCAGCCCATTGGCTGGCCTGAGCTTTTTACTGCGGTGGCCGTGATGTGCCTGCAGTTACCGCATGCCTCAGGTGGCCGAGCAGGAGGATATGGTTTCTCTGGCTCCACCTGCTCGCTGCGGAAAACGGTTTCGGCTCTCCCATCCTTCCCGGTAGAAGCGCTCCGGTGGAGGGGTGTTTCGAAGGGCTCCCGCAGGAGCTGCCGGCGAAGCCGCTGTGCCAGCCCTCCTAAACGGACCTTTAGATTGCCCAAATCCGCCAGGGATCTAGGGTCCTATAAATTTCTAATCTCTATCTAATTTGGTAAAATAGATATTTTATTCCCTCAACTTTATACCAAGGGTTAAATTCATCCTTAAATTTTTAAATTGGCCAATATAGCCCTCAACTTTTGTTTTGAGATCAAATTCATCCTTGTGCTGATATTATACTCTATAATAACATGAGATAAATGTAAAAGATTCTTTTTACCTTTGATTTTTTTCATCCTTAATTTTCACTATTTGTGTCACAGCTCGCTCAACCTTCCTCAACATTTTATATGGTGGTAAGTAGTTATGCAATAAGTAGCATTAATTTTACTCTCCATACGTCCGCAATATAATACGGTACATGTGTAAATAAAATTCTATGTTCTAAATTAAAAACTTGTGATGTTCAACTCCTAAATGAATTTAGAAGGGGAAGAAGTCAAGGGCAAAAGAAAACTTTTTGCATAAATCTCATGTTGTTATGGAGTATAATATCAGTATAGGGATGAGTTTATCCAAAAAACGAAAGTTGAGAGATTATATTGGCCGACCTGAAAGTTGAGTGGTGAATTTGACCCTCCGTGTATTTTGCTATCTAATTTTAGCACAGTGAGTAGCTTTTCCAATTGTCTGCCCGTATGTGCAACCAATGATAATCTTGAATTCGTGACCACCATTGACAAATATCCCTACTGATAAGAATAAGCACGCCGTTTTTTTACACATCTCATTGATGTACATGTGTAGTATACGTTCACGTACGTACGCACTTTAATCTCAACGCACACGCCACACTCATACCTCACGCCCAGTACAACCAGTAATATAACTACATACGGATTAGAAGAACCATCATTAATTCCATAGGCAACGGGCGCGTCACATTCTGTTTGTGGCACCACACAAGAGCGGCTGCAGAGATTATTATAAGAGCTCAGCCCCTAGTGCGAAAATCCACGTTGAGCTAGGCTCGAACGCGAGCGGTGGGCACTGCACCAGCAGCCCAACCACCGAGCTACAAACTCGTTCACAACAGCATTTTTTTCTTAGAATGTGATTGGACACATATTTCATTCAAAAGAAAAAACGAGTTACAACATCATCAGGATGAGCAGCGTTAGCAAGTGCAACACTAGAAAAACACGACTCTTGTGCAAAATCACAACGAATCTGAGGTCCGACAACTACCTGGTGTTGGATAATCTCGACTAACGAGATTAGCCCGAGAGCCCGAATCTTAAGGAGCCAGTGGGTCCATTCGCGTTCTAATTGGAGGCGCCAAACCAACTCGTGGTTCGGTACTTCTCCGTATCACCTTGCGCATAATAAAGGGTAGGGCTTGGTACCCTCGTATAACCAACGTTTCTGTGAGGCTACGCCCAAAACCCTATATTTTAGTTGCCCGATCTCAAGCGTGCGTGAGTGATAGTGTCGGTTCCGGAAATAGCCGGCAGCTAACTGTGACATCCCGGCCCAATAAGAATAAATTTGAGCCCACTAGTGGTCCAAGTGTGAGTGGCATGACATATGTAGAGAGTTGTCCAACCTTGCTAGTTAAGGGTGAGCTTACCAACATATAAACCCAAGTACCAAGTGCATTTCAACCCCTGGGTTAACCCTTTTACGCGAAGCGGGAAGAAAGCGTAAGCGGGGTTGGTGTGAGTGCGTGTTTTACTTAACGTGCGAGTAGAACTGAGCCATATTTGGAACTAGGGCGTTACAATTGGTATCAGAACCGACC